>NC_065443.1:73731123-73831521 GCF_917563875.1 Diabrotica virgifera virgifera
ATAAGTGTGTAACCACCATAGAACTAAATGCATTTAGTTATTAACAACCAATTAATTAGGTTAATTTGGAAATCAATACAGTTTACATTACAGCACAAGTAATTGGACTTCGTAAGTCCTAGGTAGCCACTCCTCACCGAAGAAGAAATTAGAGAAGCCATCTTAACACTTAAAAATAACAAAGCCCTCGGTTCGGATAATCTCCCTGCTGAACTCTTCAAAAACGGCGGCGACACCCTCTTGAAACACATGCATAAACTGATAACTGCAATTTGGCAACAGAAAGAAACACCCACAGACTGGAAGTTGGGTGTACTGTGTCCTCTACACAAAAAGGGAGACATGTTGGTATGTGATAATTATAGAGGCATAACTCTACTCAATATGGCATATACCTCGTCCAATTTACTTACCGTTGCACGTCATCCGCGCCATAGCCTGTGACACGATACAAACACGAAATATCTAGGCGGTAGGTGTGTTCCCCTTTAGAATCATTTTGATTCTAAAAAAGAACACACCCACCGCCTAAATATTTCGTGTTGCTATCGTGTCACAGGCTATGGCGCGGATGACGTGCAACGGTAAGTAAATTGGACGAGGTATATAAAGTGTTGTCCAACGTATTATACAAAAGACTTCTCCCCTACGCTGAAGAAATAGTAGGAGGATATCAGTGCAGTTTCCGTCCCAATAAATCAACAACGGATCAGACATTTACAGTGAGGCAGATCGTTGAAAAAAACCCTAGAGTTCGGCGTCGACACCCACCACATACTCATGGACTTCAAAGCCGCATACGACTCAGTTAATAGAGGTAAACTTGTACTTGCTATGGTAGAATTTAAAATACCGCTTCATCTTGTTCAATTAACTGAACTTACGCTCACAGGAGCAGAGAGCGTGGTAAAGATCCAGAACGATTTCTCAAGACCCTTCCATTGCAAAAATGGACTAAGATGGTGATGGGCTATCGTGTCTATTATTTAACCTGGCTTAGAAAAAATTATTCGAGAGTCCCAAATTAATACGAATGGTACTATCTTTAACAAACCAATACAAATTGTCGGATACGCAGATGACATAGACATCATAGGTAGATCTAAAGAATCTCTGACTGAAGCATTTTGGTCGTTAAGAGCATATGGCATCATCGGCATAGAGAATGGGGCTAAATATAAATGTTTAAAAGACCAAATATATGTGTTGCACTAGGTCAAGCAACCGGACACCTACAAGAATAATAATTGACGACCTAAAACTGGAAGGTGTCGACACCTTCATATACTTAGGCTCACTGCTAACTAAAGATAACAATGTCAGTGAAGAAATTAAAAGAAGAATAGTGCTCGCCAATAAGTGCTAATATGGCTTAAGAAAACAGATGGCCTCAAAAATACCTAGAAAAATTAAATTGACTGTGTGCAAAACACTAATAAGACCAGTGCTAACATATGACTCAGAAACTTGGTCACTTACTCAGAATGACCAAGAACTGCTCAAGCGTTTTGAGCGAAAAATTCTAAGATGAATATATGGTGGCATAAAAGAATAAGGTTTGTGGCGCAGGCGTTACAACTTTGAGTTGTATAGAAATTTTGGAGAACCTGACGTTGTACAATTCATTAAGGTAGCACGCCTTAGATTGATAAGTCATGTAATCAGGCGAGAGGAAGATTTATTTCACAGTCAGAAAAGTTTTTGACCGAAGAGGGCCGATGGGACAACGAGCAAGAGGAAGACTGAGACTTAGGTACCAAGACAACATAGAAACTGATTTAAAATCTATTGGAATTAGAGCATCGAGGAGAATTGCCAGAGACAGGGGCGAATGGAGAATTGTTCTGAAGAAGGCTTTGGCTCATAAAGAGCTGTAACGTCACTGATGATGATGAAGTCCTAGGTTTTCACCCAAAGTGATCGAAAGTAGAACCGGAAGTCGATATTTGAACTCGTCGTGTAACTTTGCATCGATTAATACATGATTTCACTAATTTTGAGTCATTTTTACTAAACTTTCGGTAATAATTGTTTAAACGGAAATGACTTCCAAGCAGGAACTAAAGATTCAAACTCGACTTTTCAATACGCTTCGATTGATATATCACATGTACTATTTCTGCAACTGTAATATGGCACTTCCGGTTAGAACTTTCTAACCAGAAATGATATAAAAAGCCAAAAGTATACAGTTGCTCTAAACGTACTAAGGCACGTCGAACAATATATCGCTTATACTATAAATACAAAAAATATTTTTTTATTTTGACAACGGCATCCGATTTGGACGTCGAAATGTTAATAAAATCATTTTTTTTTAGTAAAACTGTGGCTTATTTCCCATTAAAAATAGTTAATTATTAAAATGCCACAAGAAAATAGCTTCTTTTATGAGATTTTTTCTAGTATTTCAATATCATTACCTCCAGTAATACTGGGTATATTATTGCAAATTTTATTAGGACTTCCTGTCATGTTTCAACAATTTGTTTTTACTATTTTTACCCTGAATAGACCTTCTTCCTAATATTTTAACATCCATTTGATTTTTTGTGGTTATCTCCGATATTTTGGTTTAGTTCTGTTATTTATTTCGATGTACAGGTCAAACAAACTGTGTTGCTGGATAATAAGTCTTACTATTATCTTGCAGTCCTTTCATTCACGTATATCTGCTTTTCTAGTGAAGAAATAATCTATTTGGGAGTGATTTTGTCCACTTTTGTTTGTATTATGTTGAAAGTATATAAATATTAACAATCGCCATAGCTAGTGACGTTTCTAATTTCAGCAGATCATCTCCAGCTTAATTTCTGATTTCACTAGTCCATGTATCGCTGCATATCTCCTCCTGGATTGGCCATAATGTGCCTTAAATTCACCTCATATTATGACTCTCCTCTGACGAAATATCACTCAATATGTCTCCTTTTAATCATAGAAAACGTTTCTTCCATTTTTCACCCATACGAATTTGAGGAGCATACAAACACAAAACATTTAACACTTCTATATAAGTAGAAATTCTATCGCTCCTTACAACTTTATACTAGTGTTGCCCAAAATCGGTCTTGGTCTTGCAGTCTTGGTCTTGTTCTTGCGTTTTCGCAAGACCAAGACCAAGACCAAGACCGCCTAATTTTAGCAAGACCAAGACCAAGACTTACCGTGCAAGACTTGAGCAAGAACAAGACTAAGCCTGCGAGACTCTTGCGTCTTGCAGTTAGAACTGAGGGTCGTTTTAGGGAGTATATAAGTTCGGCTATATTCTTAGATACTCTATCAGAAACAAAAAAAATTGTATTAAAATTTTTGAAAATTGGACTTATGCGCATTTTTTAGTCATAGATTCTTTCTCAGCAGCAGTGGCGTAGCTAGCCCCACAGGGGCCCCGTATCAAAGATTTTCGCGGGGCCCTTTTCAAGAACTGATATAAGGTAGTGCTAGAAAATGTTCGATGGAACACCGTACTTATGTGAATGTGTACTCTTTTGTATGGTGTCTAAGGTTAGACTTTAACGGATACCCTTCTCAAAAACCTGGAAGCCTTTGAAACCTGTGTATCGGAGGATCCTACGAATAAGTTGGGTGGATAGAGTTCGTAACGAAGTTGTTATACATTGGAGGGGAAAAATTACGGGAAGTCATCAGAACAGTAAAAACTCGCAAACTTGAATATTTTTTTGGCCATGCTATGAGGTGATATGTGCTATCCGGATTATACTACGGGATGGAAGCGTGGACACTGAAGAAAATTGACGTGAGAAGACCGGAGACATTCGAGATGTGGGTGTACCAAAGAGTGCTAAAGATCTCATGGGTAAATAGAATAACCAACGTAGAGGTAATGAGACAGACGTATGCATAAGGAAAGAGAAGTACTTCTAACAATTAAGAGAAGAAAACTGAGATATATGGGACATTTCATTATGTAAGTAAAATCCAGGAAAAAGATTTATAGGAAGCTGATAGCTGGTTTAAGAGGAAACAGTAGCGATCAACAGGTAGCGAAAACGCGTTCCAAGATTACGGCTGTAATTTTGAATATTTTTTCGAGATATTTGGCACACGTATTCGTAATATAATAAAGAATGGCGGTATAGAGCCCAATTTGAAAAATATATTAATATGTGGAAATTACTCTGTAATTAAATACAATATTTTTACAAACTACTAAAATTTTTTATTTCATTAGTAGTTCCAAAATGACACAAAATCTAGGCATCTGATAAAAAAGTTTATTTGAAGAAAGTGTATTTTTTTGTTCTTCTTAGTGGCGGTACAGGCTCGTTTTTTTTAATATTGCATTTAATTACAGAGTAATTTCCACATATTAATATATTTTTTAAATTGGGCTCTGTACCACCATTCTTTATTATATTACAAATACGTGTGCCAAATATCTCGAAAAAATATTCAAAATTACAGCCGCAATCTTGGAACGCGTTTTGGCTACCTGTTGATCGCTACTGTATCACCTTAACTCATGGCTGAAGAATCTTAGGGCATAGTTTGGATGTAGTAACAACGAATTATTTAGAGCCGCACTCTCAAAAGTAAAAATCGCTTTGATAATTGCCAACCTTCGAAGCGGAGACGGCACCTAGAGAAGAATGCGCCACCCAGAGAATTATAATATACTCCATTTAATAATAAAAGGCAAAGGAGACGGAAGAAAAGGGTCAGGTCGAAGAAAGACGCCATGGCTTAGAAACTTAAGAGAGTGGTTTGAGAAACTCCAGCTTCCATTTTCCGAGCTGCCGCCAACAAAATTACTATAGCCAATTTGATAGCCAACACTCGATAATCGAGCACAGCACATGAAGAAGAAGACATGTGTGAATGATTTTATTCCACTTTAAAATTCCTGAAATTCAGTTACTCATCAGTACCAACTAACCAGCATCTAAAAGAATTACTAAGAAGTGTTGTCACCATTTATTCACTAAGGTTTAAAGAATTATCAAAAGAAGTAAAATAAATTTATAATATTTAAATTTAGTACAAATAGATTGTACTTTTATTTACACGTGTTCAACAAATATTCTGTACAAAATTCTGTAAAAAAAATTTTAACACCTCTTTTGCATAACGGCATAACTTTTTAATACGCATTTAATGACGGCTTCTAAAAAATTTCAAATTTCTATCAAAGAATATCAAGGACCTTGGCCACCCCTGTTACAGACGACAATTAGATAAGAATTAATTATTGTTTCATTAGTAGATAGAGATCTAGATCTAGTACTTACCATTGCAATCTAAATCACTTTGAGAATCTGGTTGATGAAAAAATGAAGAAATTTTGGGTATTATCTTCTTCAAAACTTCTTCCTTTTTTTGTTTAATTTTTCTTTTCATCGCTCCACTCAGCTACACTCTTTTTATTTCACTAATTTTTTTCACTTCACAATATTTTCAGAATTTAAAATTTAAACTTTCTGAATCGACTGCACAAATTGAACCTAATAAACCTAATAAACTCTAATAAACCAAACTCAAAAAATAGATTTGAAAACAGATTCAGTTTTTTCAACAACACTTGTTATATAAGCCAAGGGTGACTGGACAATGAAAAAATGGGCTAAGGCTAAACAATAAATAGATTAAGTACACGCAAATATACCCAAAACAATACATATACACACTGTTCCAAATCGTCAAGGATTAAGCGATAACAAAAATTGCAATTTGGCCATTTTACAGTGTGTCACTGCCAACGGTAATGAACCATGAAAAGTACCTAACTTGAAAACAAAAATAAAGCTTCTTTGTTGTTATGGAATAAGGCGGCAAATGGATATACAATATACATATTATGATTTACAATACAATATTATAGATAAAGACTCCATTATACGAAAAGGTCGACATCCAAACAATACACTGTTTCAAAGCGTTGTATTAGGGAAATTGTAGAATATTTTGTTCAATTTTTTCAATGGAAGTTTTGTTTCGACATGCAGCGCCAAGGTCCGGTATAATATGCCGGATATCGTGTAGACATAATACCGAAATATTATTTTAACGATATAGGTACACTTCTCCAAGAAATTAAAGCACCACCCATCTTTATTTATACGTCCATGGCACCACCTTAAAAATGGGTCATTTTTAATGTCTCAAATTTCCTAAACCTGTTGTTATTTAAATTTAAGTGATTTTTTTTAATATTTGGTCTTATTCTATTCTTTATAAATATCGCAGTAATAATAGATATTGTTGCTAGACAGGTCAATTTTGTCAGTGTATACCGGGTGTACCAATCAAACTGTGTTTTTTCTCACTCTGTGGAATATTCTAGCATTATGCTAACTTATTATTCTAGCATGCAATAATAGCATACTGAAATTAAAGCCCAACTAAAGCCTCATATTTTCTTAACATTACGTTTTTTTATTCATTCACTTATATTGGATAATAAAATAGTTATGTACTTTTTTAACTATCCATGTTTTTCATCAATACAGAATGTTTTTAAATATAGTCTGTTCGATAAACTCAGATGCAACTTTCTAGATATTTTAGTCGGTAATTTTGAAAATTTTAGTAAAATTAACAAAAAATAATTACTAAATAGTTAATAATTACTAAATAGTTAGTAATTTTGCAAATTTTTGCAAAATTGGCAAAAAACAAAAAAATTATCGACTAAAATATCTAGCCAGTTGCGTCTGAGTTTAGCGAAACGACATAAGTATGGCAAACTTTAATGGGTAATTCTGCACGAAAAACTAATGACAGTTTACTTCATAAACGTTTACTTTATAAATGCTTTGTTTACCAAATAGGGAGGGGTTGAAATTTTTCTTACAAACTGACGATTTATTTATTGCTCTAAAATCGGCTGAAATACGCAAATGAAATTTTGTGGGTTTTAAGAGGTAGTTTTAACTTTAGTTAGTTAGAACATAACAGCGATCACTTTAGATCGTGGGTTCAAACCCCACCCGGTGTCAGTTGTTTAGATATTTATTAATTTGGCTAGTCTTTACTATGGCTATGATATTCAAGCTTAAAATGTACCTCTCTGTTACGTTGTTCTAAGATATGCAATAGGCTAATGGGCAACTGCGAGACTTGCAAGACTCTTGCTGCAAGACCAAGACCAAGACCAAGACTGGGAGCGCAATACCAAGACCAAGACCAAGACCAGGTGTACTGCCGCAAGACCAAGACCAAGACTGTCTAAGTCTCGTCTTGGTCTTGCATTTGGGCAACACTACTTTATACTATTACATTATATACAAACTCCATTCTTATGGTTACTTTATCCTAAATACCACAATGTGTCAGTGGCGGCTCGTGGCTTTAGGGACAGGGTCGGCAAGGTTTTGTCTCCTCAGATAGGTATGTCATCTAATTAAAAGGCTTAAATTTCAAAGGAGATTTTTGGTTTTTGTTTATTTTTATTTTTATTTTTTTTTTGTTTTTTTTTGTTTTTTCCTATAAATTTAGAACCTAAACCTGTTTATAAATTAACTCTAGTCTATGTTGTTTCGAAGTAGCAAAATGGGTTATAACGTCATTGTAAAATTTATTATTGTTTTGGAGAGATTTTAAAAGTTTTTTTCTATTGACATTTGAGACAAGCTTGACTTTCTCTCTTGTTTCATGGTGTTTCGACAATACGTTTTGACTCTTTTGAGACAAGAGAAATCCCGTTTATTTGAGGCAGAATTTGCCCACATTTGAGAACAATAATTTATTAATTTCGTGAACAGTTTGTTGTACCTAATGAATTGAAGTATATAAAATTCTACATATTTTGTAACTTATCCCACCTTCCAAAAATATTTGAATCAGCATATAAAATTTCATTTTCTTATTTTATTTGATTAAATAATGATGGATAATTTTTAATGAACTTGCTAATAGATATTTTGAAAATTCTTTGGCGTAGCTTTTAAATTTTGAATCGTCAAAGAGGTAAATGACTTATGACAGTGAGTAAATAAAGCGAGGGTGTTATAGTTTTAACTTTTGCCTGGAGATCATACAATTCACCGGACATCAAGGTAGCGCCGTCATAAGTTTGCCTTAATAATTTATTTTTGATAACAAAAAAATTTAATCTGTCCTTTAAAAAACACAAAAATATATTCTGTCTTATGGCTTCTACTCACGTCTGAAAACCTAAAAACCTCTCATAAATATTAAACGTAGCGCGTATCGATGAACAATAATTGATACCTAATTGTGAATGACATGTTACCTCTATCAGTAGTTTCGTCTACTTCTACCGAAAAGGATCAAAATGTAACTACTAATTGATTCTTTCAGTCTGTGCTGTTTTAGGTACGCCGCTAAATCTCTTCTAAAAATATCTTCGAGACAGAAAGTAAATTAGATTATTTCATTCATAGGAGATTCTGACCAATTCTACAGAGATAAAAATTAAAAAGATAATTTTTGATAATATCCCGTCGTCAAGTATATTACGTCAGATGCCCTTCGTTGCTACGAAAAAAATACATTCAGTGACATTAATGACAATTAATGTTTTAAAAATTATAAAAGTGATTACTTTCAACCGTCAAATATTTATAACTGTGTGTTTAGTTGTACTAATTTGTACTTACATAAATAAATTACAATAAAATTTTGGTTTTGAACAATTTTATTCATGAAATAATCGCAGCAAATTACACTCGATCTCTAAAATTATTATCGAATTTTTGCCCTCGTGACACTTTGACATAATTTCACCCCCCTTCGGGTCGTGAAATTAAAACTGTCAAAGTGTCACTCGGGAAAAATTCGATAATTTTAGAGCTCGTGTGCAATTGCTACTGAAAATTCCAGATCGTATTTTCTGAACAATTTTATTTGTTCTCTATAATTAACTTGATTTAACGAATGCTCCGATTCATCCTGTCCCCTAAATGGTAATTCCTGGCAACTTAAAAAAACCACAATATAAATATAATTAAACAACGTAAAACTAATTATTTCATAGTTTCATCCCGGGCGCGCTAGCAAGGTAGGTGGCTAGGTACGTGCCTTGCTGCCGTTTGCATATCACCGATCGGCACATTGGTATCTGCTGGACTTGCCATTCAAATGAATACGGGGATTATATAATTGCTTGCCTATCGGCTAATATTCCATAGGTTCTTATTACAAGCAAATAGTCAATCTGGGGACGGCTTGCCGAAGCGGGCCTATTGCAATCGGGTGCATGGCTATAGGCTACAGGATCAAAAATTTGAAAGGTCTCTTACGCACAGCGCACAGGGATGACTTTTAACGTATAGGATCGATCGAATTCTTTTAAAAACAATGAATAACATTTAGTCTGTATTATCTCACAGATATTTTTTTATTTCACAGAAACGAATATCATCAACTTTGATTAAGTTAAATATTTAAAACAATCTATAATGTTTCCATAAATATGTGGGTCGGCAGTGCCGACCCTGGCGACCCTGACCAGCCGCCACTCCAATGTGTATCCTTCGATTAATTCTTTGGCTTTTTATTCTTTTCACTTTTGAATCCAGCATTTTTAAGACTTTATGTGGATATAATTATTATGTATTACGAAGAAAGTATATTAGGTCTGGATCCCGCGTACCAAAAAAAGTTGATTAATAGCAAGCTGAAAATTTGTTAATAGCTTAAGGGTGCCTAGTAGGACAAACTTTGATATATTGGAATACTGGAACAGGTTAAGTTTTAATGGTGGAACAGGTTAAAAATTTGGAACATCAGACTACGAAAACGTCAGATGTATTTTGTCGGACAAAACATCCAATTGATTTGTTGCCCTTTCATTAAACTCTCATGCAAAAATCGGACTGCTATTACTAACCAACATGATTCCTGTCATTTGACATGTTCTTCGTGTTTCACTCATTAAAATGCCCAGTTGGTGATAGAAACCAGTCTGATTTTTGCATGAGAGTTTAATGAAAGGGCAACAAATCAATTGGATGTTCTATCCGACAAAATACATGGGACGTTTTCGTAGTCTGGCGTTCGAAACCTGTAACCTGTTTCACAATTAAAACTTCCCCTGTTCCAGTGTTCCCATATATCAAAGTTTGACCGACTAGACACCGTTAAGATATTAACAAATTTTCAGCTTGCTATTAATCAATTTTTTTTCTTATGCGGGATCCAGACCTATATGGAATAATAAAATTGTTCGACTTATTTATTTTCTGTCAAAGAATTGAATTATTTTTTAGTTTATAGTTTCTTTTCAAGAAATTTTATAAAAGCTTAGCTGTTACAAGAAAAAAGTCTTCGAATATATATTATATTTCGAACTGTCACAATTCCGCAACTATCGAAAAATTGTATATGTACATATTTGTTAGAGTGCGGATCTGAATGGATTCGTGTTGCAAAAACAAATCTCGGAAATAGAGGAATCCTGAAGTGACGCCAACTATAATCAAAACAAATTTTTCGAAAGTGGATTATTTGATAATCCCCAATCGTTCCGTTATTGTTAGCACAAATGGCTTTACGACCGAGACAATTTTAAAAAGTTTCTCTGCCAAAGAGCCCCGTTTAAAATTAATGTTTCCATGGCGTGCTTGGAGCCTTTAATGAAACGGGCTTCATTCCAAGGAAATTAGTTCTAAATAAAATAAAAGTGGTGTTTACTTTAATGAAACCTATAATGAAACGATAGCTTGTTTTTAAAACCCTACGAAACACAAGAAATGGGCCGGACTGTTCTTTCTATTGATTCGAATCCTTGATAGTTAAATACTCTTCGCTAAATTGTGTCTGTATCGTTCACCTTATATTATCGGTTTTGTAACACATCATCGATTACAAACATATTCTTTTGACTGCCTTTATTTAAAGTACACTTTTTTTATCGATCCCTGAATAATTTTTACATAAAAATAAATAAATTATAATTTACATTATAATAAAGAATACATTTTTGTTATGTTTTGATACTTAGATTCCGATCCGAAAATCGTTTCCAAACAAAAAAGGTTATTACCTAATTTCAGTTGGCGACAGAAAGAGATCTTCACGGCTAGACTTATTGGCCTCAGTATTGGAGGTATTAGCCAATTTTGCGTTTTTAAAATCTACCTGATCTGTAAACAAATTTTGCAACATTTTATTGATTAGTTCCCTAATAGACCTGGATCCCGCGTACCAAAAAAAGTTGATTAATAGCAAGCTGAAAATTTGTTAACAGCTTAACGGTGTCTAGTCGGACAAACTTTGATGTATGGGAACACTAGAACAGGGGAAGTTTTAATTGTGGAACAGGTTAAAAAATTGGAACGTCAGACTACGAAAACGTTCCATGTATTTTGTCGGACAGAACTTCCAATTGATTTTTTACCATTTCATTAAACTCTCATTAAAAATCAGACTGGTGGTTATCACCAACTGGGCATTTTAATAAGTGGAACACGAAGAACATGGCAAATGACAGGAATCGTGTTTGTTATTAATAGCAGTCTGATGTTCTGTCCGACAAAATACATGGGACGTTGTCGTAATCTGACGTTCCAAATTTTTAAACTGTTCTACAATTAAAATTTCCCCTGTTCCAGTGTTCCCGTACATCAAAGTTTGTCCGACTATACACCGTTAAGCTATTAACAAATTTTCAGCTTGCTATTTCCTGACATCATCCTGAATACAATGCAACAAGGCTCTAGGTGCTGCATTTAAAATTCGATTTATTCCTAGGTTTTTAGTGCTAAATGACCTGGTCTAGCTTTATTCAGTAAGATAGACTGCTTACATAATTTTTCATATTTTTACTATACATATGTTATGTTTCTTTTAAAGCTAAAGCACAACCTAAAAAAATGTAATGAAAATACAACAGTGGTTAATTTATCAAAAAGACAGTTAATGCATTAGAATTATAGAGGGGTTGACGATCTAAAGGATATAAATTTATGAATAATGAAATCTAAGTTATAGAAGAACGCTTCACTGACATTAAGGGCGAGACTGTATTTATAAGCTATAATAGGGCTATTATAACAACCAAATAATCAACGATTTTTAAACATTTTCATACAAATAAAACTTTGGCCAAGCTATGAGCTCTTTCTTATCTACATTACTATGTAGCTGATATGAACAAGGAAGAATCTGAAAAATTATGTGTAAAAACAAGATCTTACAACCACAATATGATAGAGTTATGTAAATAACTCTGTGTTTTAATGTGCGAAAATCGTTAGACAAATTTTAAATGGAGAGCAACTGCAAAGAAGAATCGATAAATTTACTATGGAAACGGAAAACAACAACTCACTACCCGTTCTGGATATATTAATCTCAAAGAAAAATACAGAATATATAACCCAGAAAGTATATGGAAAACAAAACACATGAACAGATATTTCAACTACCATTCAAGTCATAACATAAATAATAAAAAGGGGATCATCAAATCATTATACGACAGAACCCAAAATACTTGTTAATAATATAGATAGAGTATAAATGAAAGGAATAAATTCGTTATTTCGTAAACCGGCGAATTTAAGGAAAAATCTCGAAACAGGTCGATTTTTAATTTTAAATTATATTTTGGAATATAATATGTCATACGAATGACATCATCCATCTGGGCGTGATGACGTAATCGATGATTTTCTACAACGAGAATATGAGTCGTGTGCTAGCTCATTTGAAAGGTTATTCAATTCTCTGTTCATTAATATAAACATTAATATAATTATTTATAAAGGGGTCCACAAAATTAATTATGTTTAATTTAAAATACATTTTACTGCTGTTAGGGAACAGAAAAAAAAATGTTTATTTGAGAAATAAACACTGCTTTTCGCTTAAATATAATGTTTAAGCCAGTTCCTGCCAGCCACCTGCCACCTGTCTCTTGGAAATTGGAACATTTAATTTAAGTGAATTAGCAATGTTTATTTCTCAAATAAACATTTTTTCTATTTTATGACAGCAGTAAAATGTAATTTGAATGAAATAAATTACAGACATTTTTCTTTTTTTGTCAAAAAACTTAATTAAAATTTTTTTTTGCCCAGCCTGTATAAATAATTTGTTATTGTTTATATTACAGAATAACCTTTTACACGATCTAGCACACGACCCCTATTCTCATTTAAAAAAATAATCGATTACGTCATCACACCTAGATGGATGACGTCACTAGTATGATATATGCCAAAAAATCACAATTTAAAAATAAAAAAAAAACCTGTTTCGGGATTTTTCTAAATGACCTGTAAGTCATCGACTTAGGAAGTAACGAGTTTATTCCTTTCATTTGCACCATACTGTATACTTCTAAATTTCCTTGTTTTGCTGAATATTTCATTAATGCTGATAAGCCCAAAAAACGTATAATGCCTAATATAATAAAGTAGATGGAGTCAGAAAATAAATTTTTCTCGACAGTAATGGATCTTTTGCAGAAACGTTTTATTCTAAAATGGAATTCGATATTGTATAATGAAATATGATCGTTTGGGTGATACTTCCTACCTCCCTCTATCTTGTAAGTTAAAGCAAATTTATTTTTAGTAGAGATGGATCTCCTGAATTGATCAGCAGTGACGATGTGACGAATCGATAGAAATTGTCACGATGTTGCACATTACAAAATATGCATTTTTGATTCAGAATTTAATCAAATATTTCGTTAATCACACCAACCGAGATGAGAAAATTGGAAAACAAGATATGTATTTGCAGATGTGTATGTATTATAAGTTCATAAGCGTACGTGCTTGTGCGGTTTCGTGTGTATGGTGTACGGGTATGTGACATGTTCAATCAACAGATATTCAGTTAATTCAGTTAATTCGTTGATCAACACCAGATTGCTTAATCAATTCTGGTTTTTGTACTTTGTAGCATGTAATTTACTTTTTGCGGGGAGCATATTTACAGATGCTAGCGTGTGTAGACACCAGGGTGTTGAAACCAGTTAGGGTTTGGAAAAACAGTACATTTACAGATGCTAGCGCGTGTTGACACTACGGTGTTAAAATCGGTTAGGGTTTGGAAAAACAGTACCTTTACAGATGCTAGCGTGTGTTCACACTAGGGTGTTGAAATTAATTAGGGTTTGGAAAAACAGTACATTTACAATTAACACAAAAGATCAACATAAAAAATAATGTTGTTCTGAAGCTATTTCCTTGTGGCATTTTTATAATTAACTATTTAGATGGGAAATAAGCCACAATTAAATTGCAAAAAATAATTTTATTAACGTTTTGACGTCCAAATCTGGTGTCGTTGTTAAAATACAAAATACGACTAAATTAAAGAAAAATGTTGTTGCTTAGTAGAAAATACTTTAAAATGTATAATATATGTCTGAATTGCCAATATAAATGAGTCAGATTAAATAAATTGAAGACCTAAGTGGAAAAAGGAGGTATGTAACATTTTCTAAAATTTTGAGTTTCTTAGTGAATGAAGGTGGTATGTAACTTAACTATCATATTATGCCACTTTTACTGTACCTCTAAAAAGCTTAATGAGAGATATTCTAGTGGATGAAGGAGATATATAACATGTAGAATACAATTCTTGAATGGAAGAAGGAGGTATGAAACATTTTTCGTCTTTTTCAGATTTAAATTGTTTATAACTCGAAAACTATTAACTTTAGAGAAAAATTACGAAAGACCTTTTTTGTTTCCAATGATCAAAAGAACCTAAAATAATGTACACAGGCTGAAACAATTGATTTTTTTAATTTGTTAAATTTTTTTTTTATAAATGTAGCTAAGGCTAGGGTAGCTATTAATAAAAAATACAAGGTAGACGGAAGAAGAAACGCCAGGTCGAAGAAGAAAGGCCAGGTCGCAGAAGACCGTCATGGCTTAGACACCTGTAAAAATGGTTTAACAAATCCTCTGCATCCGTTAACCGAGCTGCCATTAACAAAATTATTATAGCCAGTTTGATAGCCAACATGAACATAGCAACATGAAGAAGATTATTTTGTGTTCAATTACATAAATTTCTGTAAAACTGAATATGGAGCATTATTTCATGCCACATATCACATACCCCCTTCATCCATTCAGATAAAGGATAGTTATACAAACTAAAGTTAATGGAAGAAGGCGGTATGTACTTACAATTTTTATTTATTTTTAGAAAAAGCACTAAAAATCAAAACAAATTATCAACATTATATGTAAAGGAATGCTTATAGCAATATAAATAAAACCAAATAACACAAACAATATTTTCATGATAAAAGTAGAGGAATAAAAACTTTAACTGCCCATATCTAAAAAGGTAGGCTTTGAACATACCTCCTTCTTTCACTTAGGTCTACAATTATTAGAAGAATTTTTTACTAAGCAACAACAATTTTGTTTAATTTAGTAGTATTTTGTATTTTGACAACGACACCCGATTTGGGCGTCGAAACGTTAATAAATTTTTTTTTTCAATTTAATTGTGGCTTATTTCCCATCTAAATAGTTAATTATAAAAATGCCACAAGGAAATAGCTTCAGAACAACATTATTTTTAATGTTGTTCTTTTGTGTTAATATATTATTGTTACCTACTACACAGCAGTAGGTATATAAAATCAATGTCAATAGCCGTTAGCATAATATGCATGTATAACCACTAAAAAAGCTAGCTACTTTCAACACTCTGGTGTCCAAATCTGTTAGTATTTGTAAATGTACTGTTTTTCCAAACCCTAACTGATTTCAACACCCTAGTGTCTACACACGCTAGCATCTGTAAACGTACTGTTTTTCCAAACCCTAACCGACTTCAACACCTTGGTGTCTACACACGCTAGCATCTGTAAATGTACTGTATTTCCAAACCCTAACCGATTTCAACACCCTGGTGTCTACACACGCTAGCATATGTAAATATGCTACCGGGGACCTGAAGATGCTGTGCAAACTGTAGACAGCAAAACCGGTCGTCCCATGTAAATAAATGATAGTGATAATGTATGTTATTTCTTCATTACTTACTTATTATTAATTAATGTTTGGATCAATTTTATGCAAGCCTAACCTAAGCTTCTATATTCGTTGCTATTATTCAGTTAGATTAGATTATTAACAAGAAGTTATTCTAGAAGCCTGCCTGAAAATCCAAACATTACAAAACAGTTTGCTTGTAGAGTAAAAAATATAATTAGTCCAAGTAATGAAGCTTACAATAGAACAAAACCTCGCAATTTATACAGAATGGCTCGATTTGCTTGAAAATTTGAGAATAAGTAGTGGGTAGTCCAAGGATCAAAATCTATACGATGTCGAAAAGCGCTTTTACCATGGGGGAGGTTGCCACCCCATCTCGTGGGTGAAAATCTTTTATTATATTTAGACCGCAAAAGTTGGTAAGAACATTTATTCTAAGCAAAAAACGTTCTATACATTTTTTTGATAAAATCAATACTTTTCCATTTATTCGCTATCGAAAGTGTTAGTTTTATATCGAAAAAATCAATGTTTTTAATCAGTTTTCTGCTAATAACTCAAAAAGTTTTCGTTTTATCACAACAACTTTGCTTAATAAAAATGTACCTTTTGAAAAAATAAACAAATCTGGTTTTTTAAATTTTTTTTAAAACCAATAGTAATCGAGCTATACTTTTTTATATGTTAGCCCTTCTTCGTCAAATGCTGAATATTGTAGATTCAAAGTCAAACGACGGGAAAACTATGCATTTTTCGAGGATAACTCGTTAAAACTAATTTAAAGTATTTAAAAATATCTATCTCTAATTTATCGGAAACAACCCCCTTATCACCAGCCTAATTAACATTAGTTACTGGTCTATTTGGCCTTCTTCATTTATGTATTATTAATAGGTTCTAGAAGTTTGACCGGCTTAAAATTATTACTTTTTAATAAAATGGAGCTAAAAGCGAATAATTAATTTTTGTAGTTTGGTAAAAAATGCCCTTTTTCTACGGCCGTGCTAAAAGAGCCACTTTCACGCACGCATTTCGTTTCCGAAAGTTGCACTTTCCCGCACGGCATGCATGAAAGTAAATTTTCCCGCACGGCGTGCGGGAAAGTAAAATACCTTGTAATATGGCATTATAATATATTATAATACATGCAATAAACTAATAATTAGATATTATTTACTAATTTATTTCAAATTTACCTTATTGTGTTCATGTTTTAATGAAATTAGCGCGATTATTTCATTCATAGGAGATTCTGACCAATAGAAAGCTACAGAAATGCAAATTAAGGTGATAATTTTTGATAATATCCCGTCGTCAAGTATATTACGTCAGATGCCCTTCGTTGCTACGAAAAAATACATTCAGTGACATTAATGACAATTAATGTTTTAAAAGTTATAAAAGTGATGACTTTTAACCGTAAAATATGTTATATCAACTGTGTGTTTAACGGTACTAATTTGTACTTACATAAAATAAATTACAATAAAATTTTGGTTTTGAACAGTTTTATCCATGAAATAATCGCAACAAATCGCACTCGATCTCTAAAATTAATATAGAATTTTAGAGCTCTTGTGAAATTACTACTGATAATTCGATGAAATAAAATTATTTTGACATAATATTTAAAAGTCAGATCAGTGTACAATTACAATGGTTTTGAATCGTCGTCTGGTAACCCATTATATTGAAAGTTTGGTTTTGACAACCTTGTCAAAGAATTAATTTGTTTATTTTCACTTCTAAATAAAAATTGACATAACTCTATTTTTTGTGGCATATTTCCAAACGTAGGGCCCTAGAAAAAATATTGTTCCTAACTCATGCGAAAAGTGTCTTCCCCGCACTCGACTGCTTGCCCGAACTCCGCTATGGCGTCGTTCGGGTCAACGGCAGTCTCGTGCGTGAAAGTATCACTTTCTGCACTAGTTAGGAAATAACTATTTCTTCGGAATAGAAAGATTAGCATCAGAGATACGAAAAAATGTTTAAATATGAAATTGTAGTTTATTTAATTCTCAAGACCATGGTTTGCAAAAATTTTTCCTAGGGCAAAAATTGAGTGAGCTATTGACAATTAAAACTTGTAATAACTTGCAATAACCATCTTTACCAACTCTGTCAAGGTCACGTCTTTTTGAGACTGAGGATTTTAAAAAGGTTTAATATTAATAGCCTTATTATAGATCTCATAAACACCTACAATATTCTTTATCACCAAACTTTCTAAGATAAAAAATTGAAAAGTTAAAAAATCAATATATTTTTTTTGAAAAAAAAAAAGAGAAATCCAATTGGAAGAATTATCATGTAAGTTAGCGGTGTTTTTAGTCATTGGCCTTATTCATTCTTCTTTATTTATGTATTATTAATAGATTCTAGACGTTTGACTGGCTTATAATGATTAGTTTTTAAAAAACTGGAGTTAAAAGCGAATGACGAATTTTTGTAGTCGAAAAAATGATTCAATATGAAATTGTAGATTATTTAATTTTCAAGAAATTGGTTTAAAAAATTTTTTTCTGCAGCACAAATTTAGTGAATTGTAAATGAGTACCTATACCTAAAAACATTGATTTCTTAGATATATTCGATAGCGAATAAATCGAAAACTATTAATTTTATCAAAAAAATGTATAGAACATTTTTTGCTTAGAATGAATGTTGTTATCAACTTTTGCGGTCAAAATATAATAAAAAATTTCCACCCCCGCGATGAAGTGGCAACCACCCCCATGGTAAAAGCGCCTTTTGGCATCATATAGATTTTGATCCTTGGGCTGTCCACTACTTATTCTCAAATTTTCAAGCAAATCGATCCATTCTGTAAAAATTGCGAGGTGAAAAGCTTCCGTTCCTGGACTAAATATCTATGTAAGATACAGCACTATGTATGTAAGGCATATTGCAATTTTATACAAGCTTAGCGTATATTTTGAAAATTTATCCTTGTTCGTAAAAAAAGTGAATACATTTTTATCTGGTATTTTCTAAACGTCTGACATATATCTCCCACATCGAACAGAATTGATACAGTATAAAAACACCCTTTCGAAAAAACGGAAGACGGAATATCAGTCGTGGGATTCCAAAAGGGTCAGATGGCGTGAACATATGCGGAACGATAAAATTGGATTGTGTAAAGTCCTTTGTTGAAAATTTTACGATCTTGATTTTTCTTTGTTTGGCAGTGGACCACCTGAGTTTCTCCATCCAGTTTTATTGCGCAAAGAAATGAAGTATGATGTTTATGACAAACGAATGTTGGTAGGCCTGTCCTTAAAGGTAATACATTGGTATGTGGTTTACTTTTGCCAAATTCGTAAGCACGATAATATAATAATTAACAATGCACAAAATATTGGTACTGTTAATTGTAATCCATCCATATTGTCTATTTTATTTAACAAATTTGTAGTTCATTTAATTCAAAAACGAGTATATTATGTCTTTCTAACGTTTCGTCCGAAATAATTTAAATTAAACAGAATATCAGCAATATTCTTCTTCATGTACAATGTCGTTTCAGAACGTTGGTTACCAACATAGCCATCTTAATTTTATTCACTGCCACCCTAAATAGCATGCTTGTATCAACACAATACCAATCTTGCAAATTTTTCAACCGTGAGGTTCTTCTTTGTCCTGTACTGCGTTTGTCTGCTATTTTTCCTTGCATGATATTTGGCAGCAACCTATATTTCGGACCTCTCATTACATGTCAGAAATACTCCAGCTTTCTCTGCTTGATGCTTGTTATAATCTCAGTAGTCTTGCTGAAGCGTTCTAGTATAGGGCTTTTCATTCACAGTCATTTGTTTCGAGCTTCTGTCATATGTCGTATAATCCGTGTATATTAATATTATACACAGATTATACAACATATGACAGAAGCTCGAAACAAATGACAATCGATGAAAAGCCCTATTGTGGAGTTTCGAATATTTTCTACCCAAGAAACTTTTAAAATTCTTCTATTAGTCCGTTCTTTAACGGTAAAATATTGCAAAACCTCTAAATTGTAAAGAACTTGTAACGTTACAAACGTCACATCTTTGATATTTTGTTTTTAAATAATTATTTTACCTTATTTTCTTTAATATTTCATTAATAATTATCTTCTTCTATTTGGTTTACCCATTTTCCCCTTTAAAAATTGGTTGGCGCTCTCTTTTATTACCTTCTTTTATTATCTTCTATTTAATATATCTCTTTCATATAAATCATCATACTGAACATACCTCGTATATTCATACTCTCCAAATATCTGTATTTTCAATACGGAACATGCCGCTACTTCATAGTACTTGGTTGTCATTTTAAACGTCGTTTTCAATGACAGTGTCACTTCATCGACTTGACCCCCTACTCCCTGACATACACTGGAAGGGAAAAATTAATCCTTAAAAAGGCATGTAATTCGAAAAATAAATCATTTCATTTCAACAAATCATCTTCCTCTTGGGGTAAGAATAATATATTGTAATTATATTTCTCCGTCTAACAGTTTTTCTAATGTTTTTTTTTATCTAACCTAACTTCCAATGTCAGACCATGTGTTCTGATATTTTAGTTTCAAATATAATTATCTTTTAATTTACATGTATGCACGTTTAGTAATCAGAATTTTAACTATTCTCATCTAAATTTCATTTGATTTATTCTTGTCATCTGCTACTCTTTCTGACGATTAGAACGGCAGATGGCACACGTTGGTTTTTCTTCTTGATGATTGATATGTGTCTCTATTTTATAGTTTTTTTTTTGGAAAGAAACCACTTTTCTCCCTCCGGGAGTTTCAACAACCCTCAAATCGCCGGCGATACAACAACGAGGACCATGTCATCAGGGCTGCAACCACATAACCAAGACTGCAAGGACCAACATCCGTAGGCCTGGTGGAATACAACACCTACAACCCCAGAGCCCGTTGCAGAACCAGCAGCAGTACCATACGACATCAAGAAGATACCATCAGCTACCAAAAGCCATAAGTATAATCCAGAATTGTTAGTTTTTGGCAAGAATTTAAATACATTTGTTAATGCAATTTACTAAGTCATTTTATTTATTATATCTTTATGAACAATAAACATGATTAGTTAAAAACTATGTTTTGTTTGCTTCCACTCCAATTTTCATAGTTCATATCTAAGGTTAGGACAAGACGAACACACACCTGAGTGACTGAGCTAAGCTAAGGGTGTAACGATGGCTATCTTGGTTAGTTGAGGTAATATTTTCGAATATTGTTTCAATTAGCTGGGGTAGTCCATCGCTATTTCGTTTCACTGGCGCCGCAACGTTTCTCATGTGCGTTTTTTCGTTTCAAACTGCTTGGATTGACATGAAATTTGGCATACATATAGCTAATAAGTCAAAGAAAAAAAGTGATATTGTGCCAATATGTGCTTTTGCCCTGGGGGTGGTTTTCACCCCCTATTTGGGGTGAAAAAATTTAGGGGGTGAAAAAATTTTCGTCAAAAAAAAGTCAGTAAATGGATAAACTGGCTAATTTTAAGTAACTTTTGTTCTATAGAGTTTTTTCACCAAGTCAATACTTTTCGAGTTATTTGGCAGTGAATATGTTCATTTTTTCAACAAAATAACCACGCTTTTAGACGGTTTTGCGCAAATAACTCAAATAGTAAGTATTTTGTCGAAAAGACATTCTTAGCAAAAATATAGCCTGTAAAAAATTTAAAAAAATGGTGTATACATCACGTCTCTACACGTAATAGAAGCAGAGTTATAGCTAATGAAAAATAGGTTCATATTCGCCAAATTCCAAATGAAATATTTTAACGTGAAATAATCAAAAATGAAGCACATTTCGGGGAAAATTCATTACAACTTGTTTAAAGTGTTTAAAAAAGCTTCATTTTTGTTTTATAAAAAAAAAATTCTAGCATCAAAATTAAACAAGTTACGCTAAAAATAAAGTTAGTCCCTTTTGGTTTTGGTAAGAAAATCGAGAAAATCACCCCCTAATTAGTATCTTCAATGAACTTAATCGTTAGGACTTCATAAGTTTCTTGACTTCTGTATATATTGTTTATATGATCTGTAAGTTTCATCGGTTCAAAGTCCTTATTATTGAAAGGGCTATAGTTAAAAGGGGTTAAACGAGTCACTGATCACGAATGTATGCAAATTTAGAAACACCAAATCTTAATCAATTTTTGTCCAACAGAAAAACAAAAAAATACATGATATTCAGAGAAGCAAATCTAACTTTATTTGTTTTTCGAGATTTTTGGTATCTTTAACAATTTTTAAGTTATTTTGACAAAAAGCATATTTTTCAAAATTTAAATTTTTAAAAATTTTACTTTGAAACCAATTTTTTCCAAAAATAAGCACTTTGAATCGATGAAACTTACAGATCATATAAACACAACATAAATAAAATAATTTGTGGAGCGGTAACGATTAATTTAATTTAAGTTGCTAATTAGGGGGTGGTCTTCCCGATTTTTTTTTGCAAAAACAAAAGGGGCCAACTTTATTTTGAGCGTAACTTGCTTAAATTTAATGCTACACTTTTTGTAAAAACAGAAATAAATCTTTTTTTAAACACTTTAAAAAAGTTAAAATAGGTTTTCCCCAAAAAGTGCTTAATTTTTTGGATATTTCACTTCGAAATATTCTATTTGAAATTTGGTGAATATGAATCTATTTTTCACTGGCTATAACTCTGGTTCTACGTGATCCAGAGACCTAACGTGTACACCATTTTTTTTACTTTTTTATAGGCTATATTTTTGCTAAGAACGTTTTTTTCGACAAAATACTTAATTTTTGAGTTATTTGCGAAAAACCTTCTAAAAATGTAGTTATTTTGTTGAAAAATGAACATATTCACTTGCAAATAACTCGAAAAGTGTTGATTTGGCGAAAAAGCTCTATAGAACAAAAGTTACTTAAAATTAGTCAGTTTGCCCATTTCCGGACTTATTTTGGACATATATTTGTTCACCCCAAAGAAGGGGTGAAAGTCACCCCCAGGGCAAAAGCACACATCGGCACAATATCACTTTTTTTCTTTGACATGTAAGCTATATGTATGCCAAATTTCATGTCAATCCAAGCGGTTCTTTAAAATTTAGAGCAAAAACCGTGAAATAATGGACTATATATATAGCACCACATTTTGAAAGCCTCAATGCGATTTAGATCGATTTTACTCATAGTCCGGGACTCGACATCATCAAGTAAGACCGAGAACACGTAGCAGCGAATTAGGCGGATCCTCAATGCCAATTTTAGGTCTCTGCTACATAACACCTTGGACAATCTTCTAAAAGCGGCTCTGGCCTTCTTTATCCTAGATCTAATTTCGCCGTGACTTTCTGCGTTACAATTTAATTGCTGTAAACGATTTTATTAACTTGCTTAAGTTTGGTATTATTTACATATTATAGACGGTTTTATATTCTGTTGTTTACTTATTAAGAGTGTTTTGGTATTCCGTATGTTCAGATCCAGACCTGCCTCCCTATACAACTCTCAACGATACTATCAAGTAGTGTTTGCAGATCTTCTTGACTAGAATCTAGGAGTACTGTATCGTCCGCATATCGCAAATTATTGTTGACTTCACCGTTCACAATCATTCTTTCTTGTTTATCAGAAAGTGCATTTCTGAAAATTCTTTCGGAGTAAACGTTGAAAAGCAGGGGTGACAGGATGCATTCCTGCCGTACTCCTCTTTGAATATTAAGGGCCTGTGATTCCACACCATCTACTAAAACTGATGTTGTTTGATACCAATATAAATTTGCAAATATTCGAACATCTCTGCCGCCCAAGCCAATGTCTTGTAGAACTTCGATCAATATAGAGTGCTTAATACGATAAAATGCCTTTTGGAAGTCAATAAAATAACAGTATATGTCTACGGATATATCTCGACATCTTTCAGCAAGTACGTTTATCCCAAACAATGCCTAACTTGTTCCAAACCCGTTACGGAAACCAAAATATGTGTCACTTAGGAATTCCTCGCATTTATTGTATATACAACCATTCACCTTACGACCTTCAGAAAAATTTTCAATAAATGGTTTAATAAACTGATGGTTCTATAATCAGCACAGGTTTTTGCTGTTGTCTTTTTACGTAAAGCTACGAACAGTGAATTGGACCAACCAGGTAGTTGTCCGCTGGTAAAAATGTTATTGAAAATCGAAGTTACAGCCTCTACTCTAAAACATTAATCATTTATAATCTTGTATATTTCAGTTGGAATTTCATCAGCACCTGTCGCTCTGCCATCTTTTGATGATTGTATGGCTTTTATTACCTCGCAATACCTAGCAATATTACAATACTTAAATTAAACTGATCGGAAATTGCGTGACAGTGTTATGCGTGACAATTTTGTCTTTTCTTATTTTATAAGCTTTTACTTTTAACGAGGGTTGAAAGTTATCATAGCTATTTTCATTTTATTAAGAGGTAGTAAGTCTAGGAACTCTAATGACCTGCAGCAAGACCATTCTTCCAAATTTCGTTGACTGGATACTCTGTGTTTCTGTCTTTTTTCTTCCTGATATTTCTCTGATGTTTGGGATAAAGAGCTTAAGTCAGAATTTCACAACAATAATGTTTTGATGCCTTCTGGACCAAAAAAATCGGCTCTTTTTATTGGTACATAACCACGGTTTATAGGTCAACCGTAGTCATTAACAAAACAACGATAGAAAAATAGAAATATTAATATTATATAAATATCTACAAATGAGGTTAACAATATAAAGATCAAAGAGATTCGATCTAGAATATTAATTTAATGAAAGGCATTAGTGAAACTAAAGAACTTATTTTAATACCATAATCTTAACTTAGATTTGCACAAGAATTTTTTGAGGATATTTCTTCTCTGCACTGCTATATGGCTTGGAAGTAGATATTTATTTATATAGTAAATCTAGATAATAAAATACTATTAGGAAATATTTGAGATAAACAGTTGAGACATAAAGTTAAGGGACAAAATATGTATTACGCTTACGCAAGGAAAAATCTCTGTTTTTTGGGATATAGGGCTTAAGTCAGATTTTCACAACAATAATGTTTTCATGCCCTGTTGGCAAAAAAAAAACAAGAGTTGTAGTGGTAGAACCTCATAACACAGTTGGCCGGCACACGTGGCTTTTAAACTGTTCTTTTAAATAATGTCTTTTTCTTATGTGTTAGTGTGTTTATATAAATTATTATGTATTTTTTAATATTTGACTCCAAAAATAAGTGGTGCATAAATTTGTCACCTGTTAGTATAACCTCCAAGAAAGACAAATCTCAATAACTTTTTGTGCACATTTGTACTAAGGTAAGTTAGGTTCAATCGAACTATTTTTGGTCACAGAATATGTGATTTATTTATCACCTGCATTTTGTTACACCCTGTATATAACAATGTAACATAATATAACTTTATGTTGTTCTGAAGCTATTTTTTTGTGATATTTATGTAATTTATTATTCTAACTGGGAAATAAGTCACAGTTTAACTTAAAAAATTATTTTATTGACGTTTCGACTTCCACTTCGGACGTATTTTGATAACGACGTCCGAGGTGGAAGTCGAAACATCAATAAAAGCATTTTTAAAGTTAAATTATGGCTTATTTCCCAGTTAGAATAATAAATCACTTTATAGCATTTAACGGGTTTTCACTAGGGGTCGACAAGACAAGAATTCTTGTCTTGACAACAACTTCTTCTCTTGTCTTGAGAAAAAATCAAGAAATTAAAAAAATCTTGTCTTGACGTTTTCTTGACATCTCATATCTTGTCTTGACTCAAGAAATTTCAAGATCTTGAAATTTCTTGATTACCTGATCCGGTGATTCCCCGGCGAACTTTTTATTGCGTTGCGTGCTAACACGGCCTCCACTGCCACTGGGGGGAGTCGCCCCCCGGGAGTTTCGCACATATTCTTAACTTAGCTGTTGAGGATTTCATAAAAATTATTGAACCAAATCATAACAGTGCCAACATCGAAAAGGATTTTGATTATTTGGAGGATAATATCGAAGTAGAAAATGATATAAATGATACTGCTTTGGATTTCAACTCTCCTGTAAGTCAAATTAAACATCTTGTCAGAAAATATCAAAAACTCAGGGCAAATGCAAGTTAAACTTAAATGCTTGCGAGGCCATAAATAATTGTAAGATGACTAAATGACTATGCCAAAATTAAATGTGACTACAAAGTGGCATTCAACTTTCGAGATGCAAACATGGCGTTTAAGTGTAAAACAGGTTTTAACTATATTTTGCGAAACATCAAAAATCTAACTAATTGCAAAATATTAGATGAAGAATGGGTTCTGGTCAATAAATTTTGTCAGTATCTGATAAGCTTTAAAACACTTGCTTCAAGTCTTGCAGGGGAAAATATTGCACACTCCCATTGGTGGTCATTGGGGTAAACTTACTTTTAGATAAACTGAAAATATTGGGCTCATGAACTTGATAATAAAATTCATAGAGACGTTACTGCATTCAAACTGCGAGAGATAAAATAGTGAAAAACTGTAATAAAACTAATTGTATATTATACTGTCTGAACTGTCTAGTTCTTATTTTGGATCCTCGGCAAAAGTAGAGGCATTTTCCTCTTCATCTTGGGGAAAGCTTCTACAATCAGAGGCAATACAAAATTTGAAGAAATAGCTAAAGCTAACTACTATAATAAATCCCAGAATGATTTACAGAATCCAATACCAGAGCCAGTACTTAGTCTGAAAAAAGAGGATAACGAACTTGATTTAGATATTATTTAGAAAGCTGATAATGATAACTTATAATCTTTAAAGTATGAAATTTAAAAATACAAAAATGGGCCTAGTAGGTCAGAAGATTCTGAGAATATACTTGATTGGTAGAGAAGACACGAAACTATCCGTCATTATCGAAAATGGCCAAGGATTTTCTGGAAACGCCAGCAACATTTGTACCTGCGGATAGACTATTTTCAAGCGCAGCGTTAACAAGAACAAAGCCAAGAAATCGGCTGGGCGTTGACTCCATAAGAAGTGTTATCTGCCTTATTTCATGGCTTATCAATTCCGATTTCAAAAATGTGCTAAATTTGTTATTTAAAATAAAATCTAGTTTGCAATTTAATTTTCAACAGGATTAGGTAAGTATCATGAATTATTATTTTTAATTTACATTTTTGTAAATAGATTTAGCAAAAAAAGTGTTCAATAAATTAAAACAGCTTATGTTATATCCAAGTAGTGTTATCTTTTTCACAAATAAATACGTTTTAGGGTTTTCATTATTAGTCAAGTTATTTCAAGATTTCTTGTTTTCTTGACAATAAATCTTGATATTGACATAAAAGTCCTTGTCTTGTCTTGAAATCTAAAATTACTTCTTGTCTTGATCTTGTCTTGAAATCAAGACAAGATCTTGAAATTTTCAAGAAGTTGGCGAACCCTAGTTTTCACCCAGATATTTTTAGTGGCTCAGCCATGGATACCTTATAAGCAGCACGATGATGGAATTATTCCTAAATGTTCTTCGATGTAGGCCGAAAAGGTCTGTTTAATAAATATACTTTTTATAAATTTTTAGAAGCTTATCAGTCAATGGAATCTTATAATCTACAAAATTATTTCTTAAATAGAAAAACAGTATTATTGATTTGGTAAATGTTTTGTACATTTCTTATGTTAAAAGAAGTATAAATATAGCACACGCGTTTCCATAAAATTATATAGTCCCTTAATCTAATAAGCTTACTGACGGGCCTACGCCGGACAACCAAAGACTTGAATAATTCAAGAAAATTCCAGTTTTTTATGAATCCATAAAAAAATGTTCCTATAAATAGCAAGGAGATTCAGATTTTTCTTCAAATATTTTACGTCCGACCCTCTTTTCAATATTTTATACAAATAGACACTTTGAACAGATGTATACGAAAAAGTTTATTAGACTCTTCATTTTTAAAGTAGAGTTCCATCAAATTTTATGCACGTATTGATCGTTTGAGATAAATATAAATAAATATAGAATATAAAATCAGTATTTCTTGGGTTTAGGTTCAATAAGTAGGTACTGTTTTTGGAACTAGATTTTATTATTTCATTTAAATCAACGTTTCAGCAGGTAATCAATGTCTTTGTCAAGATTCTAAAATGTATATGATGTACAAGATGTTATTGTACAACATAAAAACTTACCAACACGTAAAACAAGACACTAACGTTAATGAACGAACACAGTGCACAGTGCACAATTGGAAGTGCATTTGGTGGTCGTGTATTAATAAATGGTAATATAAATCTAAATCTAATATTACGAGTGGCAGAGAATTCTCAAATTAATTCAAGTCAAATTGCAGCATTTCCAAAACGTCTGTTTTACGTGTACTAAAAAAAGAGAAATGTCATACGTATAAAATTTATAGTGTCCAAAAGACCAATGAGAATCCAGATTGCCAAATGCAGTTTTGCGAAATTATGCAATATTTATGTAATTAAAATCCACCCTTCATTCGCCAAACCATTTTTTCTATTGAAGCAACTTTTTGTTTATATATGGAACACTAAATCGGCAAAACTGTAGATATTGAATCCTCCTCCCAAGATATCCAAATCTCAAGGCACGTATGGGAGCGTTTAAGTATTACGTAACGCAATTTTTGAAGATTTTTGACCCCCCCCCCAACCTGCGTTACGTAATACTTGAACGGTCCTATCCATTAGAGTCGCGCCCCGCGCTCTTGCAACTGCTCCACATTGTGGATACGTTGGCGCTCCCGGACCATGCAACAGTGCGCGCTCCGCCTTGGCGTTCCAATCGGTGGCGGTTTATATGTAATAAAGGAGCGCATACCGTATCGATTGGAGCAGTTGCAAGGAGCGCGGAGCACAAGTCTAGTGGACACATGCCTTTACACCACTTAATTTTTCTGGCGTTCATATTAAATTGGTGCAGCATACGTTGTAAATCATGTTCACTTTGAGAGACTAGTATTGCATCGTCTGCATAGCAGATTATTTTAATAGCGTAAGCGCAAAATTTCGAGCTAATGCTTTTTAAATGTATTCATTTTTTTAAATCCTCAGAAAACTAATAAGTATTTTTGATAAATTTCCTGAAAGTCCCTGAAAACTTCTATAATGTTTAATAAGTTACAGGGGTGAGAAAGAAGAGAAAATTGAGTGTGATTTTAATTTCAAATATCTCATTCAAAAGAAATTTTTTGTTTATTCTAAAGGCAATAATGTAATCTTTTTTCTGCGTTCAAATTTTTCAAAAATATATATTACTTTTTTAGGGTTCGAAAAAAATTAATGCATTTAAAAATCACCAGACTTAAATTTTGCGCATTCGCTGTTTTAAGTTGGTTTTCTCCAATTTTGTATCCTTATTTAGTTCTTACTTTTTTATTATTATTTCATCCAACAATAACTGGAATAAGTAAGGACTCAGTACTGAGCCCTGCTGCAATCATACTTTGACATACAATTTATCCACGCACAATTTATCAGTCTCTCCCACATTTGTCCTAACACTAGTTGTTACTTCTCCATACATATCCTTTACAGTGATTTCTCACATATCTCTCAAAAGGCCATTGACCTACGAATCAAAATGAGTATTTTGAGTTCAGAATTTAAAATATATTCTAAATTATAAATAAAATTCAAAAAACCAATTATTGAAGTACCCAAGGGGGTTTGTTATAAGCTCAAAATCATCCTTGCTCATATTTTCGTTTAAAAAATGTATTCATGCTTTAGCATTTGACATATTTGCTACCAAAATAATTATATATTTGACAATTGCAGATACATAATTAGGAAAATTTAAATCTCCTATTATTTTATAATGTTCCAAAAAATATATTAGGTATTAAGCGAGGATTAATATTGAACTCCTCAAAAATCCGCAAACGGTAGAAAGGTTTCAAAACTATATCGAAACTAACTGCATAATTAATGAGAATCTAATAACCAGCGAACAAAGGGAAATGTGTAAAAGTAATATTAAAGACGCACCAAATAATATTCTAGGACCAGAAAAACCACCATCACGCAATGACCGGTTCGATGCTGAGTGTGAGGACATTACAAGGAGAAAGAACGATGCATTTGAACAGATGCAGCAAAGAAGAACCCGAGAAAAACAACAAAAATATAAAGACCTTAGAAGAGAAGAGAAGTGCATTCATAGAAGAAAAAAGATAATTTATGAAAATAGAATACTGGACGAACTTGAGGCATTAAAACAGGAAAATCAAACAAGAACATTCTATAAAACTCTGAATAATGCAAGAAAGGAATTCAAACCAAGGCTAAGACTATGTAATGATAAGGAGGGGCACATACTCAATACAAAAGAAGAAATATTGAAAAGGTGGATGGAACACTGCAAAGAACTACTTACCATCGAAGTAGAAGATCCAAATCAACCAAACCCAAGAGCAACCAACAATACACCATTTATTAGATCCTCCATCAATTCAAGAAGTACGGGACGCAATAAAACACCTAAAAAATAATAAATCTCCAGGAAGGGATGGTATATCCGCGGAATTTATTAAATATGGAGGCGCTACTCTGACTAATCAAATATATAAAATAATACTGAGAGCCTGGAATGAGGAACAAATCCCGGAAAAGTGGTGTATTGGAATCGTTTGCCCGCTACACAAAAAGGGTGATCAATTGGAATGTAGAAACTACATGGGAATAACCCTCCTTAATACAGCTTACAAAATATCTTCGAGTATCTTATATGGTCGCCTAAGTGCACATTCAGAGGAGCTGCTTGGAGAATATCAAAGTGGTTTTAGGCCTGGTCGATCAACAATAGACCAGATCTTTGTGCTAAGGCAAATACTGGGAAAAACCAATGAATTCAATATCGACACATACCATCTTTTCGTAGATTTTAAATCGGCCTATGATAGTGTCCTAAGAAATAAATTGTATGAAGCCATGGATGAATTCCACATCCCTGATAAACTGATAAGATTGGTTAGGGCTACAATGCGTAAAGTCGTTTGCAAAGTCGAAATACAGGGCGAACAATCACAGGCGTTTGAAACAAATGTTGGGCCGCGACAGGGAGATGCGCTGGCGTGTCTCCTCTTCAACATAGCTCTGGAAAAGGCGGTCAGAGATGCACGAATAGCCAACAGAGGAAATATTTTTAAAAAATCATCCTAAATTTTGGCATATGCAGATGACGTGGACCTAGTTGCCCGCACAACACGCAAACTAGAAAAAATGTATACCACCTTCTCAAATGCCTCAAAAAAATATGGGCCTGAAAGTAAACGAGGAGAAAACTAAGATGTTGGCATCAACACCCAACAATAGAGCCAGAAACATCGGTCACCAATTTACTGTTGATATGGGCCATTCCACGAACATACGCCTGTTTTGGATTACTTCGACAACGGATATTGTACTGTGCAACACAAGAAGTACGAAAGTAAATGGCGCTAATAATTATTCCAATAAACAACAATGTAATTTGCAATTTATTTTCGTTCTTATTATTTTGCACAGTAAAATATTCGTTGTCGAAGTAATCCAAAACATGCGTATGTTCGTGGAATAGGGAACTCTACCTTTGAGGTGGTGGACAAATTCACATACTTAGGCTCCCTGATCACCAAGGAGAACGTCATGATGGAAGAAATTAAGCGAAGGATAATCCTAGCAAACAAATGCTATTTTGGACTGAGTAGACATATGAGAAGCAGAAACTTAAGCCAAAAAACAAAAATATCCATATACAAATCCCTTATACAACCAGTGTTGACATATGGATCGGGGACATGGACCATCTCCAAGGCAGATAAAAACTTTCTGCTTATATTTGAATAAAGGATCCTGAGAGGAATATTCGGTAGCATCTGTGAAAATGGTATTTGGAGGAGGAGGTACAACTACGAGGTATACCACAGATATAAACATATATTTGGTGGTAAAGATGTAGTATCTCTTATAAGAATAGGAAGACTAAGATGGGCAGACATCTAGCAAGATCACAGCATAACAACCCTCCTAGAAGAATCCTTATGTCACAACCTGTGTGAAGTAGAAATAGGGGTAGGCCAAAACTTAGATGTAAGATGGAAGGATGGTGTAGATGAGGATGGGAGAAAAATAGGCGCAGCAAACTGGCAACGGTTGGCAATGGATAGGACTGACTGGCGTAAGGTCGTTGAACACGAATATCGGCGAAACTGTAAGAGGTACGTGATGTCCGGTATTCCGGTATTCACGTCGTCCCCTGAAGTTTTATGGAAAGTCATTGTTCTTTCATTCATAACTTGTTATCCTGAAGTTTTTGAGGTCGCTGAACACAAATATTGCTGCGGCGATGGTGTACGAGATACCTGGTGTTCGGCATGTACGTCATCTCCTAAAGTTTTATGAAAATTCTTCTTCTTCTTCTTCTTCTTCTTCTTGTAATAGGACTATGTCCTGTTTCTTCTGTTACAGTCTTTGCTGCGATCCGGAGCTCCAACTCTCGTACTATCGTTTTTTGGGTCTTCCTATGGGTCGCTTGGTGTTGGGCTTCTGTGTTTTCGCCCAATGCGCCATACGTTCAGGGTCCATCCAATCTACGTGGTCTCTCCACATGCGTCGTCGCGCTCTTGTCCATCGCACTACGTCTTGAACGCCTAGCTCTCTCAATGTGTCTTCGTTTCGTATTCTATCTCTGAGTGTGATACCTCTTATGGATCTTAGGGTTTTCATCTCTGTTGTTCTCATTATTTGTTTGGTCTTTGTTGTCTCGGCCCTTGTCTCAGCTGCGTATGTCAGTACGGGTCTAACACATGTCTTATAAATGCGGACTTTGCTTTCGGTGCTCATATATTTATTCCGCCAGATTGTATCCGTCAGGAAACCAGATATTCTCGCTGCCTTCAGTGGCGTAGCTAGGGTGGGGCGGGGGGGGGGGGGCGGTCCGCCCCGGGTGTCACCCCTTCAGGGGTGACACCCGAGAGACCCGATCACAAAAGAATAAATCATTAATTTGTGACTTTACTCACGTATCAATCTAAAGTTCGATATTATTTTGTGAACACACGAAACCACAGTATAAATAGGGACACTAGAACTGCTCTGAGAAAAATTGGAAGTAAAATCGTAAAAAGAAGTAAAGAAGTAAGAAGTAAAAAAGGCGCATGGCGACCGCGCAAGGTTCCCAGTCGCTAGACCGCTAGAGTACCACTCTCGCATTGCTACGTACCGGTTAACTTCCGGTAGTACTTCTTGAGATCAAAGTGCCTACATAGAAGAAATTTTACTGTTCCTCTTTATACTGTTCCTCTTTATACTGTGACGAAACCGAGAGAAGTCGAGGTGTAAGAAGCATTTCTTGGATTTTTTTCCGTTAAATGGAAAAAAGCAGTTAATCTAAGTAACGAAATTCTCAAGAAGCTTGAAATTGATGGTGTAGAAATATTATGAAATACCGTTCACAGGGATACGATAATGCATCTGTTATGAGCGGCGTACATGGAGGAATACAAGCTATTATTAAAGCAAAAATCAAAAAGGCCATTTTCCTCGGATCTATTGATCATTTAATTAATTTATGTGGCCAGCACTCTTTTGCGCAAAACACATCTTGTATAACATTTTCCAGAACTGAAGAAGCAATTTTTAAGTTTTTTATGTGTTTCCATTAGCTGCTAGGAAGTGCTTATTAAACACAGCAAAACATCTGTTAAGCGACTTTCCACAACGCGTTGGAGTTCTCAGTCACTGCGCACTATGCTGGCTGCAGTTAAAGTATTGGCAGAACATTTTTATAGTGTTGTTCCTTCAATTTACAAAGTCTCTCATCAACAAGAAAATTTATACACCAGAGGTGCCACACATAACCTTATGCCCGCTTTGTATAATTAAAGGCATTGATCAATCAGCGACCAAAATAGGGGTACTTCGTCTTTATATTGAAGAAAAACATAATCATATTATAAAATAAAGTAATACATATATTTTGCAACGACAAAATATGAAGACGACGACATTTCTACCTAAAAACTCTACACTTCGAGCCGAACTTCAAAAAGATAATATTATGTTGAAATGTTTTGACATTCAATGTTGAACTCGAAACCAGATCAGTCCATCCATATGGCTTTTTTGTTCGAGGCTGTGCAGACACACACTTTACTTTTCCACGAACAGTAAACAGTTGAAATTAGCTGTTTCAACATTTTGTGACTTTTACCATGAAGAGGTATCAGAAGAAGACCTCCTGCTAGAAATACCAAGGCTTAGAAGACTTTTACAAGCGGCCAATATTACAGTATCTAAATGGTTAGCTGTAGACTTTTTAAAATTCATGGTGGAATGCGATTTTATGGAATCTCTCCCAAACTTGGTCGCCTTAAACTTGTTTATGACCATTTTTGCATCGGTTGCTTCATGTGAGAGAAGTTTTGGGAAGCTAAAATCAATCAAGAATTGCTTGCGAGAAACAATGACGTCAACAAGGCTTAATAACCTCGGTTTATTAACTATCGAACGGAGCAATTAATGTTAGGAGAATGGAGCGGTCAATGTTAGGAATAACAATGCGAGACAAAATCAAAAACGAAGAAATTAGCAGAAGAACAAAGGTGACTAACGTCATCGAAAGGATAGCCAGGTTGAAGTGGAGATGGGCAGGACACATAGCCAGAACGACAGATGGGCGATGGACGAAGAGGTTACTGGAATGGAGGTCAGGAGAAGACAAGAGAAGCGTCGGTCGACCGCCTACAAGATGGACTGACGACTTAAGAACGCTAAAAAAACTGGATCAGAGCGGCGCAGGATAGATGGAGATGGAAACGAGGGGAGGAGGCCTATGTTCAGCAGTGGACTATTGAGGCTGGATGATGATGATTAACTATCGAACATGAAGCAACACAAAACATAAATATAGAAAATGTGATTTCAGAACTTTTCGCTAGTAAAGCTAAAAAATATTTTAATTCATTCACATAGTGTAAAACAAAAAAGTAAATAAACTATTATATAGAACTGCCGGGAACTAGAGAATGGTAGCTCGAGATAGGGAGACATGCAGAAACTTAAGAGGCCTATGTTCAGCAGTGGACGATAGCGGTTAGACGACGACGATGATATACTATTTACTGCAGTTTCGTTAACTATAATTCTTAATTTTTTCATTATTCAAAACATACGGTTATCGGATTTTTAGGATTTGGGGTGACACCATCGATTACCGCCCCGGGTGTCACCCACCCTAGCTACGCCACTGGCTGCCTTCGTTGCCTGCTGTTTTGATTCTTGCCACAGATGCCTGTCGCTAGATATTTCCACACCTAAGTATCTACAATCCATTACCTGTTTGATTGTATGGTCATGTTATACTTTGGATAGTGTCATGTTCTACTTTTCGGCGGTTATTTTGAATTTTTGTAGTAGGCGTTGTAAGTCATCTTCGTTTTCGGCTATTAAGATTGCATCATCTGCGTAGCAAAGTATTCTCATGGTTTGGTTACCCATTTTGTATCCCTGATTCATTATGTTAACACTACCTATAACTTCATCCATTATTAAATTAAATAGGCATGGACTGAGGCTATCCCCTTGTCTAATGTCTGCATTGATTTTGATTTCTTCCGTGAGCCCGTGTGTGGTTTTAATTCGTGTTTTGTTGAATCTATTGAGGTCTTTGATTATGTTTCTATACCTCTGACCTATGTTTTTCTTTTCAAGGATAGTGAGCACGTCCTTTAATCGTACTCTGTCGAATGCTTGTTTCAGATCTACAAGCATGTGAACATGGGCTTGTCGAATTCTATTGATTTCTGAACTAATTGTCGCATTATGAAAATAGCGTCTATTGTGGATCTGTTTGGTCGAAAACCCTGTTGTTCTTCCGATACACCGGCTTTCTCATATATTTTTTGGGATAGAATTCTTGTCAATAGTTTTGATGTAGAATTGAGTAGTGTAATTCCTCGGTAGTTCTGTCTTTACGCCTTTCTTGTAGATGGGTATTGTTATACTCTCTCTCCATTCCTCTGGTACTATCATGTTGTTTACAATTTTTTGAAATAATGTTGTTATCTCTTCTATTATTTTTGTACCTCCGTATTTAATTAATTCATTTGGTATATTATCCGGACCTGGTGATTTTCTATTTTTTGATCTTTTGATTGCTTCGTTTACTTCTTCTTGGGTGATGTTGTCATTCTCTGTTTCTTCTTGGTGAATGTTTTGTAGGTCATTTCTTTGTACTTCATTATTATCGTCGTTATCGTCTTTGTATAGATTCTCGAAATCAGTTACCCATTCTTCTGGTTTTATTGCGTTAATTTGTAATTCTTCTTATGAAAATTCGTTAGGAAATATTTGAAATTTATTTTCTTAAGGTTGTTGAGGTCGCTGAACACGAATATCGGGTCGGCAAATCTGTTTTGTGAAAATTCATTATGAAAATTATTGTTGAAGCTTGTTATCCCGTGGGTTTTGAGGTCGCTGAAAACAAATATTGCTTCGACGATGCTGTACGAGGCAACTGGTGCCCTGTATTTTATGGAAATTCATAATCTTTGTTGAAACTTGTTATTTCGGAGTGTTTAAGGTTACTGAGAGTTTTATTCATATACTTGAAGTTCTGGCATCTTTATAATAAACTTCGATATAATAAGTTTCAACTATTTTCATAACGAATTTTCAAAAAACTCCAGCAGATGACGTAGATACCGGGCACCAGGTACCTCGTGCAATACCACACTGGCTAATAAGACTCATTAAAGCCACAATGGATGAAACTCAGGTATGTGTACGAATACAAAACCACCGGACAGACTTTTTCAAAATTTCGCAGGGACTAGAGCAGGGAGATGCGCTGGCCCCAACATTGTTTAACCTGGCACTGGAGTATGCGGTTAGGCAAATGCAAACTGGACGAGGAAACCTACTGACCAACCGAACGGTTCAACTGGCCGCTTATGCCGATGATATTAATATTATGAATAAAACATCAACAGGAGTACAGAAAACATACGCAGAGTTAAAAACACAAACAAAAATGCTAGGTCTGGAAATTAACACAGAAAAAACAAAAATAATGACTCAGACGAGAAGAAATATAAACCCACAAAACATTACACGTGAAGATGACATTGAAACGGTTGGAAAGTTTACATACCTGGGAGTAGAAATATATGCCGACGGATCAGAAGATGGAGAAATACGGTAGAGAATAACGCAGGCAAAGAGAGCTTATCTTGCCCTCTCTTATATATTTCGGTCTAAAAGTGTCCACCAAAATACAAAGATGAGAATCTATAAAACTTTAATTCGACCAATAACGTGGTATGGCAATGAAGCCTGGGTCCTGAAAGAAACATCCAAAAACAAACTCGACACATTCGAAAGGAAAGTACTAAGGAGAATACTAGGACCTGTGAGGGAAACGGAATCTTCAGAAGTCGATACAACAACGAACTTTATCAACTTTTTAAGGAAGCACCCCTGTCAGACTTCATTAGAATACAAAGATTGCAATGGGCCGGACATGTAATAAGAATGGTAGAGGATAGGCTACCAAAAAGAGCACTGAATGCTAGAATGCAGGGAAAGAGACCGGTTGGAAAGCCAAGAAAGCGCTGGGAAGTGACAGTAAACAGTGACGCACAAGCCCTTTTAGGAGTCCATTTATGGAGAAGATCAGCCACAGACAAGGAAGAGTGGAGGCAAAAAATAAAGGAGGCCAAGGCTCAATTTGGGCTGTAGTGCCGTAGAAGAAGAAGAAGAAGAAGAAGCTACCTCGTACAGCAACTTCGATGCAATATTTGTGTTCAGCGACCTCAAAATCCCCGATATAATAAATTTCAACTATTTTCATAACGAATTGTCATAAAACTCCAGGAAGCGACGTAGATACCCGGCACCAGCTTCGCCGACACGATATTCCTGTTCAGCGACCTCACTTTGAGATGCACTTTGGAAAATGCATTTTCCGCCTACAACAATGCAATTTTTATTTGTCCCTCATGCCAATAAGTCAAATCTTTTCCTGAAGCTCTCCTGAATCGAATGCAAAAGTTTTCATAACGATCCGTCTTACTTTATAAAAGTTATGGGTGTAATAGTGTAATGCGTTGTCCAGGGCGCATCTGTTTTGAGATGGACGTTGAGAAGTGACTCAAATTTTTTTGCAGAAATTGCTTGAAAATAAATCAAATAATAATATTTGAGTTATCCTCCCACTCAAAATGGTCCGGAACATTGTTGTAAAATAGTCACCCTTGTTGCAAAATAGCAATAATTGCGAAAAAAATCATACAAAAACAAGTATTCGCATTTTACGTTTTTCAACCATTTATGCTACACTTAGGACCTTCATATTTTACCTAGAAAAACTTTATGATATAGTAAAACAACACTGTAAATTTCATTAAGATGGGTTTAATAAATTTTGCAAAATAAATTTTGCAATCCAGCTTTTGCAAAAAAAAATTCATTTTTTTTAAATGTTGCTGGACTGAAAATAAATCAGATAGCAAGTTGAATCTTTTTGCTTATAGAATTGTACTGTACCTTTAATTTGCAATTTGCAAAATTAAAATCGATTAATTACCACGGCGTCAGGAAATTTTTTAAATAAACATTAATTTTTGGTGCTACGCGCAGGACAGCGGTGTTCGATTCACACACGTTGATTTCCACCAAAATTTCTTCCAATCTTTATCTAATATATTATTTTCTTGCTCTATATTTTGTTGTATTTTAATATTTTAATTCCACAAAAATCAAACTAATTTTATTATTGTTTGTGAAATATTGTTTAAACAATTGCATATGTTTAAAAATAATAAACTTTTATTCTCTAAGTTAAAATATATGAACAAAGAAAGTTTTTGCTAAAAAAAGTGTTATTTCAAAGGATAGAGTATGTGTTTTTATTTTGCAATAAACAAATTTATTTATTTATATCGAAATGTAATAAAAATTAAAATGTATCAATCAGTATCAAAGGTCATTGGAATGTCCAATCAGAGCAAACTATCCGCTGTCCTGCGCGTAGCACCAATAAATTAATGTTTATTTAAAAAAATTCCTGACGCCGTGGTAGTTATTCGATTTTATTAATTTTGCAAACTGCAAATGAAAGGTACAGTAAACTTATATATGCAAAAAATATTTCAACTTGCTATCTGCTTTATTTTCAGTCCTGTAATATTTTGAAAAAATGAATATTTTTTGCGAAAGCTGGAAATTTTGCAAAATTTATTTTGCAAAATCTATTAAACCGATCTTAATGAAATTTACAGTATTGTTTTAAATAAAGTTTTTCTGGGTGAAATATGAAGGTCCTAAATGTAGCATAAATGGTTGAAAAACGTAAAATGCGAATACTTGTTTTTGTATGGTTTTTTGCAATTATTGCTATTTTGCAACAAGGGTGACTATTTTTTAAATTTTTAACCAATTCTATATTGTAGGAAATTTAATTACGCAACTTTTATGTTAGTACAACTTTTCTCGGAAATGAATACTTTTAAAGTTATAATCAAAGAACGAAGAAAAAATTCAAATTTTTCCTTCATTTTTTGACATTTTGATTATTTAAACAATGTTCCGGACCTTTTTGACAGGGAGGATAACTCAAATATTATTACTTGATTCATTTTCAAGCAATTTCTGCAAACAAATTTGAGTCACCTCTCAACGTCCAAATGTACTAATATTTTTACAGATGCGTCCTGGGCCCGGATTCCGTGCACTGTAGATATCTACACCTCGCTTTCTATCGATGTCAATTTTCGTAAAAATATTTGAATTTTTAGCTTTAATTGAATTATTTTCTAGTTTTGCTAGGTTATACTCTAATTGATGCTGAAGTGACACTTAGTAAAACAAGAAAATATTTGAATTAAAACTAAAAATTCAAATATATTGACATTCATAGAAAGCGATCGGCGCGATGTCAATATATTTTAATTTTTAGTTTTAATTCAAATATTTTCTTGTTTTATTAAGTGTCACTTTAACATCAATTAGATTATAACCTAGTAAAACTAGAAAATAATTCAATTAAAGCTAAAACTTCAAATATTTTTACGAAAATTGACATCGATAGAAAGCGACGTGTAGATATCTACAGTGCACGGAATCCAGGCCCTGGTCTATTATTTCCTCGCCACTTTATATTCAAAAATACTAATAAAAATGTGTTCAGTACAAATTGTTAGCTCGGTGAACTCGCTTATACAAATTTTAAAATGAGTGTACCTACGTATACTACGTAACTCCCAAATGAATATCAATTTTATGTCATCAACGTTGATTCCATTACATTATTTTTCCATTAAACTTGTGTGGCTACCTTCATAACAGCGGCATTCTTACACAGTTTTATAAGATAAGGTGTCCTCTTCAACATTTTTATCGTTCCATTCAGAGGATTATTAAGATTAGAGTAAATTAGGTGACACCAAATAAACCAGATTAACATCAGAGAGTGAATTATTCAGAAGAGTGTTAATCCGTTGTCGCAAGTCCGTGGATTACAGGAGAGGTCGTCCCTCGTCCCCCCTCGTACTCGTTGCCATCTATTCGACGAGATAGGACGAGACGAGGGTTGTGATAGCCATAAAAAATGCCAGTTGTCCTCGAAAGAAGATGACAGTGATGGAATGGCTGACATAATTTAGCATTTTTTAGCTGGCAACTTTTTTAGTGCGAGGGCATCTGTTGTATGATGGCCAACCAGCTGTTAAAAATCTGTGGTCTATTATCACTACTATAAAAACATTTCCAGATTTGTTCTTTTAGGAGTGCAATTAGGGGAGTGCAATTAGAACGACAACATGCATTGTTTCGGAAAAATTCAAACAAGCTTATATTTTTCTAAAACTTTTTTTGTTGGTTTATATACATGTTAAAGTAAAAAGTTCTATTCGCAGATTTGGCCGCTAATTGTTTATTAATTGTTTAAACAATAACAATTGTTTTGTAAAAATAATTTTAAAAATATCGTTAAATTCATCACTTTACTTTGATCAACTATGTTTCTATTTTGTTTTTGATTATGCTGAATCCGAATATGGCATTGCAATTTGAAAATTCTTATACAGAAGCTCTTATACAGTGTGTCTGCGCAGCTAGGAACCACATGGCAAACTTTTTTTATTATCAGTTTTACGAAAAAAAGTTATTCTTAATAAAATGCTCTGAATAGTCAAAAATCTAAAACTCAACCATCAGATATCAAATTTTATCAATTTTATACGAATTATGTTAAAAATATGAATTTCGTTAAAGAGTAAAGTAGGTACCTTTATATTCCAGAATATCAAAAAATGCTATCATGAAAAGTTGTTTGAAATTAGAAACTATCTCTAAATATACAATTACATCATTCTAATCGAAATTTTTTTTTTAAATCTTCTCAAATTACGGATACTCATCATCATTTTATTACAATTATGATAACTATTTTATTATCACTTTTACGAAAAAAAGTTATTCTTCATAAAATGCTCTCCCTGGTCTAAAACCTAAGATACAACCATCAGATATAAAACTTTTTAATTTTATACGAGGTATGTAAAAAATATGGATTTTTCTTAAGAGTTAAGTGCCTTTATTATTCACAATATTTTAATTAGAAGGATGTAATTAAATACTAAAACAAAATTTTTTAATTCCAAACAACTTTTCTTAATAACAATTTTCATTATTGTGAAATGTAAAGGTACTTTACTCTTGAGTGAAATGCATATTTTTTGACATACCTCGTATAATATTAATTAAATTTGATATTTGATAATTGCATCTTAGATTATATACGATGCAGAGTATTTTATAAAAAATAACTTTTTTTCGTAAAACTGATAATAAAAAAGTTATCAATAGGTTCCAAGTTACGCAGACATACTGTATTAGAGCTAAAAAAATTTTTTGCTGAACATTTATTATTGTTGAAGCTTATTATTAAATGTATATTAGGTAAGGTTTACAGAAAAAAGTTTTGATCAGTTTGTATAAACATTTTTTTAGCTGGTAATTTTCGGTTTTTGTATTACATTTTTGTTATCTTTCTAAATTTTCTTAAAAAGAAATAGCTTATTTTATTTCTAAAGTAAAATTATTTAGTGCATTTTAAATATTACATCCTAAGCTTTAAGAAAGCACTTATAAAGCTGTAATAGATCTGTTCAAATTAAATTGGTGGTAATTCTATAAAACTACGAAGATTTAAAAAATTACATTTTTTGAGACGTCATGAGAGAAGCGAAAACATACCAAGAGAATGCAATGTAGAAGCCATAAATGGATGGGTGACAAAACGGAAACAGGAGTGAAATGAACACATTAGTAGAATGGGAGAGGATAGGATAGTACGAATAGCACGAGATAAGTCACCAAATGGACGAAGAAGTTTGGCAAACCAAGAAAAAGTTGGAGCGATAATTTAAACAATTTAGGAGGCGAATATTGAAAAAAGAAATATTCTTTAAATCCTACATATTTATCAGAAGGAAGAAGAAGAATTAAAAAATAATGTAGTTGTAAAATAATTCATTTAGTGCCGATATAAAGTTCAATTTTTTATAATATGTAAATACTTAAGTAAAAAATATTGTTTTTTTCCGAAATATGACGTAAGCTTCCATACTAATAATAATTCGCATCCATTTCAATGTATATACCTAGTGTTGGTTTATACGAAAACGTGATGGTGGGATTAGTTGGGTTTTATTTGCTTTGTAAATTAATGAATTTATTGTTGCTTGTTAAAATGGGGTGACAATGATGTATCAGCACTGTTCTACATGTTGCCGGTGATCAATCAAGAGATTTTTTCAAATCCTCTACTTTTTTCCTTGTTGAATTTCCATATTAACTCATACAAAGAAGATTTAATAGAGCCCAAAATAATCGGATCAGTGGTTAATGAATGGTATAAATTTGCGAAATAATATGCGTAAAAGTAATTCTATAAAAAAATGTCATTTTTTGTCATACTATTAGTACATTATTGTGTTTTTACTGCTTAAACGGCCCACAGACGATAAGATTTATCGTCAAACATGGTATACAACTGATACAGTGTTACTAACTACATAATGTTACCAGGTGGTCCTAGTGTCGGTTCAGCAGCCCCAAAAACCGCCCAAGTATTCTATTTGCATCAATTTAATGCCGAAAATCCTCGAAACTCCAGAAGATGACGTGTCTTAGCAGAGGCACTGGGCACCACAGCACCAGGTGTTTTAAAGGTCGGTTATGATGACATATTCGTGATAAGCGACTCAAAAAAACATCAAGTAATTTTGTTTGCATCAATTTAGTGCTGATAACCCTCGAACCTCCAGATGACGTGCCTCATCAGTAAAACGGGCCATTCACGCTCTGATTTGTAGTACCTCTAGTGGTACGACAAGAGAGAGAGAGAGAGTGATACTACTTTGTGGTACCTCTAGTCGTACTACCAGACCATTCACGCCCCAACATTTTATCTCTCTAGCCGCCAACAAAGGTCTTACCTCAGCCTCTTGTTTTCACGGTGGTGTACACTAAAAAATGTATGGAGTAAAGTCTATGCACAATATAATTCGGAGGATCTGTGTTTTTAAAAATTAGGTACATGAGTTGAGGTTTCATAATTAAGCATGCCATAAGTTTCGTTTCTCTATCATTTGTCTAGGGCTGATATGAACTAATTAATTTTTACGACTCTTGTAATTTTTACGACTTTTTAAGATGTAGGGTAGTTATATTCTATTTTAGTAAACTAAACTGGAGCTGGGATTTGCATTTAAAAATGAATAGTAAATTTGCATAAGATGCCAAAAGAAAATAGTTTTAGATTAATAAGAAACTGGGCTTTATTTACAGAAAGGAAAATGATGGGTCATAACAAAAAGTAGATAATAAATAATCGTGTATTTTAATAAGGGTAATTTTTGTGACAGTTTATTTTCTATTAAATATTTGCAAACTAGGAATGTTTGCGTAAAGAAACTTGTAGCATCCCATACGTAATATACTGCGAGGCATAAATTAGGGATATAGAAAATTTATGCTCATTTTCATAGTTGATTTTTTCGTGAACGGATTAACGGATCCCGCTAATTTTTTTACTATTTTAGATATTTCTTTAGTATTAACACAGTTGTGCAAATATTTACTCAAATTTCTTTTTTGTACTTATACCGGGTGGAGGAAAAGAAATGTTTTTCTTATGTTAAGTTTGAAACACCCTGTAGGGAGGACGAGGTAAAATAATGAGTATGCATTGGAATCGTATTATAGTCATATGTTTTTTGAACATTTTGTTTTTTGAATGTATCTGATATCTTTAAAAACAAAGAAAATAGACTGCTTTGTAGTTTAACATGTGTTTTAACCGAAACAAAAGTTTGAGACTCCCTTTAGGGAGGAAAAGGTAAAATGGTGGTTATGCATCGATAGTATGTTGTAGGCTTATCTTTTCTAAAGCGTTTATTTTTTTAATTTTTCTGATATATTTAATAACAAAGAAACTAGACGGTTTTACTTTTTAATATGTGTTTTAACTGACGACTGCGATACGTGAGGAGGTCATGTCTTATCATGCAACTAAGAGAAATTATTTCCTATATAAAGTGCTAAAGAAAAGAGTGTCCAAAGAAAAAGAATATGTGTAGTGTACCGCTCGATATTTAAAGAGCCTCCAGGTAGATATCGAATCCGTATTACTTTCAAGGAAATTCCACCCCAAAACATCATATAGCCTCCATTAAACAATCTCGTCTCTCTTATGTTGTGCTGTGCATACCGCTTACCTGATCGACAATCGTTTACGTTATGTGCCTTTCTGTTTTTAAAGTTTTGTTAACTGTTATTTTTTAGTGTTAATTTAGTTTTGTTTCAGTTAAAATACATGTTAAGGAGTAAAACCACCTATTTTCTTTGTTATTTTCTTTATCTTTAGAAAGCTAAAGATATCAGGGAGATTCAAAAAACAAAAAGTTCACAAAACATAAGACTACAAACATAAAAAAAACATTACTTTTCTTCCACCCGCTATAAGTACAAAAAAGAAGTTTAATTAAATCTTTGCACAACTGTGTAAATACTAAAGAAATATCTAAGATAATAAAAAAAATTAGCGAAATCCGTTAATCCGTTCACGAAAAAATCAACTATGAAAATGAGCATACATTTTCTATATCCTTAACTTATGACTCTCAGTGTAGTGGAAATTTTTAATCCAACATCCAACATCGGCACTCACGCTCCAACTTTCTTAGTAATACCACTAGTCGTACCGCTAGTGGTATTACTAGTAGTACTACAACCCATTCACGGTCTGATTTTATACGGGGCATTCACGCTCTGATTTGTAGTACCACTAGTGGTACGACAAGAGAGAGAGAGTGATACTACTTTGTGGTCCCTCTAGTCGTACTACAACACCATTCACCATCCAACATTTTATTTTTCTAGCCGCCAAAAAAGGTCTTACCTTTCAGCCATCTGTTTTCACGGTGTTGTACACTAAAAAATATATCCAGTAAAGTCTATGCAAAATATAATTCGGAGAATTTGGGTACATAAGTTGAGGTTTCATAATTATTAAGCATGCCATAAGTTTCGTTTCTCTATCATTTGTCTAGGGCTGATATGAACTAATTAATGTTTACGACTTTTTAAGACGTAGGGTAGTTACATTCTATTTTAGTAAACTAAACTGGAGCTGGGATTTGCATTTAAAAATGAATAGTAAATTTGCATAAGATGCCAAAAGAAAATAGTTTTAGATTAATAAGAAACTGGTCTTTATTTACAGAAAGGAAAATGATTGGTCCCAACAAAAAGTAGATAATAAATAATCGTGTATTTTAATAAGAGTAATTTTTGTGACAGTTTATTTTCTATTAAATATTTGCAAAATAGGAATGTTTGCGTAAAGAAACTTGTAGACATCCCATACGTAATATACTGCGAGGCATAAGTTAGGGATATAGAAAATTTATGCTCATTTTCATAGTTGATTTTTTCGTGAACGGATTAACGGATCCCGCTAATTTTTTTTTACTATTTTAGATATTTCTTTAGTATTGTTTCGCTATAACTTTTCGCATGCGTCACGATTCATTTTAAAACAAATTAAGTCAAAACGTAAAGTGAAACGTACGCCGATGTGTGTAGTATAATATACATAGTATACAGTATACAAAATGTATATACACATCGACGTTATGTTTTGACTTAATTTGTTTGAAAAAGAATCGTGACGCATGGGTAGTGTGACCAACTCCAATTCAGTGCAATTCGGGACAAGGCTGAAAAAAACATCTAAAATCCGGGACTTTTCAATAAAAATCGGGCCATTTTTTAAATGAAGAATTTTAATATCATTTTATTGGTTATTTAACATTTTTATGTTGACAATGATATTTTTGTTAGCTTTTGACGTTTCGACTTCCAATCAGGAAATCGTTCTCAAAAAAGGAAAAATTAGAAAATCAACTAATGTTGGATTTTCAGTAGGAATTGCACAAGAGCTCTAAAATTATCGAAATTTTCCCGAGTGACACTTTGACAGTTTTAATTTTACGACCCGAAAGGGAGTGAAATTATGTCAAAGTGTCACGAGGGCAAAAATTCGATAATAATTTTAGAGATCGAGTGCAATTTGTTGCGATTATTTCATGAATAAAACTGTTCAAAACCAAAATTTTATTGTAATTTATTTATGTAAGTACAAATTAGTACAAGTAAACACACAGTTGTTATAAATATTTGACGGTTGAAAGTCATCACTTTTATAATTTTTAAAGCATTAATTGTCATTAATGTCACTGAATGTATTTTTTCGTAGCAACGAAGGTCATCTGACGTAATATACTTGACGACGGGATATTGTCAAAAATTATCAGTTTAATTTTTATTTCTGTAGCTTTCTATTGGTCAGAATCTCCTAGGAATGGAATAATCATGTAAATACATATCACCTTAAGCTAATATAAAATTGTAATTATGATTACAACCAATTGTGGCTTAATCTTATCAAAAATACAATGTACCTATGTCTTTTCATAAGACGATAATTAAAATACAGAAACGAAAAACGTCCACTAATAATTTTATTAGTATTACACTCTAGAAATTGTCGATTTTTTTCGCCCAAAAATTCAATTTGATGCGAATCCTTAGAAGAATAACGTATTCAGAACTTCAAAATAGAATTTTAGCAAATAGTTGAAAATTCGGATGGCCCGAAAGCCTTGTCCGGGACGCCGGGACACGACTTTGTAATTCGGGCCATGTCCCGGATTTTTCGGGCTAGTTGGTCACACTACGCATGGGAAAAGTTATAGCGTACGAACAATATTATCACAGTTGTGCAAAGATTTACTCAAACTTCTTTTTTGTACTTATACTGGGTGGAGGAAAAGAAATGTTTTTCTTATGTTAAGTTTGAAACACCCTGTAGAGAGGACGAGGTACAATAATGCATCGGAATCGTATTATAGTCTTATGTTTGGTGAAGTTTTTTTTGAATGTGCCTGATATCTTTAGAAACAAACAAAATAGACGGTTTTGTATTTTAACTTGTGTTTTAACCGAAACTAAAGTTTGAGACACCCTTTAGGGAGGAAGAGGTAAAATGGTGGTTATGCATCGATACTATGTTGTAGTCTCATCTTTTGTGAATCATTTATTTTTTAAATTTTTCTGATATCTTTAATAACAAAAAAACTAGACCGTTTTACTAATTAATATGTGTTTTAACTTACGACTGCGATACGTGAGGAGGTCACGTCTTATCATACCACTAAGACGACATTATTTCCTATATATAGTGCGAAAGAAAAAGAGTGTTCAAAGAAAAATAATATGTGTAATGTAACTCTCGATATTTAAAGAGCCTCCAGGTAGACACTGAATCCGTATTACTTTCAGGGAAATTGCATCCCAAAACATCATAGAGCCTCTATTAAACAATCTCGTCTCTCTTAAGTTGTGCTGTGCATACCACTTACCTGATCGACAATCGTTTACGTTATGTGCCTTTCTGTTTTTAAAGTTTTGTTAACTGTTATTTGTTAGTGTTAATTTAGTTTTGTTTCAGTAAAAATACATGGTAAGGAGTAAAACCACCTATTTTCTTTGTTATTTTCTTTATCTTTAGAAAGCTAAAGATATCAGGGAGATTCAAAAAACAAAATGTTCACAAAACATAAGACTACAATAAGATTCCGATCTATACACAGATTTGTACCTCGTTCTCTCTACCGGGTGTTTCAAACTTAACATAAGAAAAACATTACTTTTCTTCCACCCGGTATAAGTACAAAAAAGAAGTTTAATTAAATTTTTGCACAACTGTGTAAATACTAAAGAAATATCTAAGATAATAAAAACAAAAATTAGCGAAATCCGTTAATCTGTTCACGAAAAAATAAACTGTAAAAATGAGCCTACATTTTCTATATCCTTAACTTATGACTCTCAGTGTAGTGGAAATTTTTAATCCAACATCCAACATCGGCATTCACGCTCCAACTTTCTTTGTAATACCGCTAGTCGTACCACTAGTGGTATTACTAGTAGTACTACAACCCATTCACGGTCTGATTTTAGATCCAACATATCACTTTCTCTCTCTTGTCGTACCACTAGTAATACTACAAATCAGATCATGAATGAGGCCCTTTAGATCCAACATATCACTCTCTCCCTCTTGTCGTACCACTAGAGGTACTACAAATCAGATCATGAATGGCCCGCTTAACCCTGACTACCAGGTGCTTCGCAGGTCGGTTTTGATGGCGTAGTCGTGTCAGCGACCCCAAAAACCCCCCGAGTAATAAAATCTGGTCCTTAATATGCTTATTTTGACATGTTTATGCATTTTTGGATGTTTTATGCACTTAATGATTAGTTTTTAAAAACCTGGAGTTTAAAGCGAATAACGAATTTTTGTAATTTGGCAAAAAATGCCATTCTCTTCAGAATAGAAAGATTAGCATCAGAGATACGAACAAATGTTTAAATATGAAATTGTAGGTTATTTAATTCCCAAGAACTTGGTTTAAAAAAAATTTTCTACGGCAAAAATTGAGTGAATCGTAAATGAGTACCTATATCGAAAAACATTGATTTTTTCGATATAAAACTAACACTTTCGATAGCGAATAAATCGAAAACTATTAATTTTATCAAAAAAATGCATAGAACGTTTTTTGCTTAGAATGAATACTTTTATCAACATTTGAGGTCAAAATATAATGAAAAATTTCCACTAGCAATTATACAGAGAGGATCTAAATTATGGAATAAATTCATTTTCTCTAAAATGGACAACTTTAGAGAACAATCCCGAAACAGGTCGATTTTTATTTTCAAATTACAATTTTTTGGCATATATTTCATACTAGGGACGTCATCCATCTGAGCGTGGTGACGTAATCGATAATGTTTTTAAATGGGAATTAGAGGTCGTGTGGCAACTGATTTGAAAGGGTGTTCAATTCTCTTAACATTAATACAAACAATAATATCATTAGGTATTTATACAGTGTGGCAAAAATAATAATTTTTGAATTAAATTAATTGACGAAAAAAGAAGAATGTATGCAATTTATTTAACGCAAAATACATTCTATCGCCGTCAGAAAATAGAAAAAAAAATGTCATTTGGCAAATAAACATTGCTTTTCGCTTAAATTAAATGTTCAAACTGCCAAGAGGTAGGTGGGAGGCTGTTTGTGATTTAATTTAAGCGAAAAGAAATGTTTATTTGTGAAATAAACATTTTTTCTATTTACTGACAGCCGTACAATGTATTTTGAGTTAAATAAATTACATACATTCCTCTTTTTGCGTGAATTAATTTAATTCAAAAATTATTATTTTGGCCACAGTGTATAAATACCTAATGATATTAATGTTTGTATTAGTGTATAGAGAATTGAACACCCTTTCAAATGAGGTTCCACACGACCCCTATTCCCATAAAAAAAATCATTGATTACGTCATCACTCTCAGATGGATGACGCCACTAGTATGAAATATATGCCAAACAATTGTAGTTTAAAAATAAAAATCGACCTGTTTTAGGATTTTTCTCCAAAGTCGTCCATTTTAGAGAAAATGAATTTATTCCATAATTTAGAGCCTCTCTGTATAGTAAATTTAGCCACTTGTCACTGTAAGTCTCAAATATACCTAGAGGTAATTATACCGCCTTTTCTTTGCGCTTAAAACAAAAGATATTTTACATAATAATGAAGCTACTCTTAATAATTAATTAACCTTTTCTGTCCTAATTTGCGTTTAATTAGATAGGCGTTATTTTAAACTGCAGGATATTACAGAGTAATTTTAAAATAAAATTATGGACCAGAAAATTTGTATTAAGTTTAAGTATAAGTTTTAGATGGGGATGTATTGTCACGCCACAGTAAGTCAACATAAATATTGCCAAAGTACCAAAACATATCTGAGCAGAAAATCTGTTATCTACTTATTTAGACCAGTAAATGGCCGTTTTGGAGTGTAATTTTAAGGGGCAACTCCGAATTGCATGAAAATTTGGATTTAGGTTCTACTTACCCTCCACTTCAAAGTTGAATTTGTGCCGTTGGTTGCTTTTACTTGGTGACAGTCACCCCTTTTCGGGGGTGAAAAACGAGTGTTTAAAATAAGCCCGGCAATGGATAAACTGACTGATTAATTATAAGCAACTTTAGTTCTATAGAGTTTTTTTAAGTAAGTCAATACTTTTCGAGTTATTTGCGATTGAAAATGTTTATTTTCCGACAAAAAAAAAACGTTTTCAGACGGCTTTTCGCAAATAACTCAAAAAGTAAATATTTTGTCGAAAAAAATATTCTTAGCAAAAGTGCTCTTCACTGCTGGACATAGGTCTCCCTCAGCTCTTTCCATTTTTCTCTGTTTTGTGCGGCTTGCATCCAGTTGCCGACAATACGTTTCAGATCGTCAGCCCATCTGGTTGGTGGTCGTCCTCTGCTCCGTAGTGCTTCTTCTCGTGGCCTCCACTCGACAATACGTTTTGTCCATCGGTTGTCTGACAATCTGGCGACGTGTCCTGCCCAATTCTACTTGAGCGACGCGATTCTTTCGACGGCGTCCGCTGTTTTTGTTCTACGACGTATTTCTTCGTTTGGGATTCGGTCCCTCAGGGAGACACCCAACATCTGGCGCTCCATAGCCCTTTTAGTTATGCGAATCTTGTTCACTACCTTTTTTGTGAGTGTTAATGTTTCCGCTCCATAAGTGAGTACAGGCAATACACACTGGTCAAAGATTTTCCTTTTCAGGCATATGGGTAAGTCCGATTTAAATACATAGCTCAGTTTACCAAACGCTGCGCAGGCTAATCCTATGCGACGTGGGAGCTCGCACGTCTGGTTATCTCTTCCCAATCGAATTTCATGTCCCAAGTACTTATAAGATGCAGTCTGCTCAATATTCATTCCATCAAGAACAATATTACGATTTAGCACCAGATTAGTCATTATTTGCGTCTTGTTGATGTTAATCTTTAGTCCGACCTCTAAGGAAGCGTAATATAACTTGTTCAACATTATTATTGCATCATCCATACGATCGGCTATAAGGACGATGTCATCTGCGAATCTCAAATGACTGAGCTTCTCTCCATTTATGTTGATACCATATTCGTTCAGATCTGCCTTCTTAAAACTGTGTTCTAAGAGGGTTGTGAACAGCGAAAGGGTTGTAAATTCTATAAAGCGAGTTAAAAGCAAAGTTGTAGCTCATGAAAAATACGTTGTTTTTTGTCTAATTCCAAATCGAATATTTCAACGTGAAATCACCGACAAATTAAGCAATTTTCGGGAAAAACTTATTAACATTTTTTAAGGTCTTTAAAAAAAGCTTTATTTTTATTTTTACAAAAGTTTCTAGCATCAAAAATAAACGAGTTACTCTGAAAAAAAAGTTAGCCCCTTTTTTGGTAAAAAAATCGTGAAAATCTCCCTCGTTTTAGCATCCTAAATAAAATTAATCCTTACCGCTTTACTATTTACTTTAAATGTATGTGTATTGTTTATATGAACTGTAAGTTTGACCGAGTTCAAGTGCTTATTTTTTAAAAAATTTGGTTTTATTGTAAAAAAATTTTTTCTAAAAATTTTGGAAAAGTTTCCTTTTTTCAACATAACTTAAAAAGTGTTAGTGATACGAAATAGAAGTAAAAAATGTAGGTTTTGCTGTTATAAATATGCTAGTTTCATTTTGTTTTTCTGTAAGACAAAAATTGGTTAAGATATGGCTGTTCAAAGTTTGTATACACTCGTGTTTAATGAGTCGTCCAAGCCCTTTCAATTACAACCCTTTCAAAAATAAGCACTTTAAACCGGTGACACTGACAGATCATATAAAAAATAGATACTTAAATAAAGAAAATTGTTTGTAGAGCGGTAACGATTAATTTAATTAGGGGGAGCTAAACACGGGGAGATTTTCATGATTTTTTTAACAAAAAAAAAGAGAACCAACTTTATTTTGAGCGTAACTCGCTTGTTTTGCCGGCGGAAACCTTTGTGAAAAACTAAAACAAATCTTTTTTAAGCACTTTAAAAAGTTTAAATGAGTTTTTCCCGAAAAGTGTTTCATTTTTTGGTTATGTCAAGATGAAATATTTGAATTGGAATTGCACGAATAAAAACGTATTTTTCATGAACTACAAATTTGCTTTTGCTGGATCTACAGACTTCGCGAATATACAACTCTTTTCGTTTTTTTTCTAAGCAACATTTTTTTGCTAAAAATATTTTTTTCGATAAAATAATATTTTCAATCGCAAATAACTCGAAAAGTATTGACTTTTAGAATAAGAAGTCAATTTATTCATTTTCGGGTTTATCTTGAACGTATACTTTTTCACCCACGAGAAGGGGTGACTGCCCCCCCCCCAAGTAAAATCAACCAACGGCACAAATTCAACATTGAAGTGGAGGGTAAGTAGAACCTAAATCAAAATGTTCATGCAATTAGAAGTTGCCCCTGAAAATTACACGGTATCGCCATATTTCCCGTTCATTTACTGGGCTAATTATTCATTAAATCAAAGTAGATAATATTAAAGAAACAGGGGAGATTAGTAGAATATCACACTATGATTCTGGAACTCAGTGCTACGAAATAGAAAACCTTTCCTCAGGTCCTTAGCATAGAAATACTGACGGGGATCAAGACTGACTAAAGCTCGGGAAAGACACGAAAAGTAGAGGACATCATTAAGAACCTGAAATTATTAATTTAAAATAAAAAAAGTGAAGAAAAGACAAAAGTTACCTTCAAAATACTCTAATCCAATAAACTTATGAGAGAGATGTTTTCTCACGATCATCTCCAACGTTAAAAAATATGGAATTAGGAGGAGAATGAAACTTTCAGGACAGGAATTTCACGCTTAAAATAAATTACAGACACGTTTTAGTCAGAGCTAAAAACATCATTAAAACTGTGATGCTTGCCACAAGCCACAAAGTAAGAATCCGTTAATACGCAAAGTTTTACCATTATCCATTCTAGTACACATATATAGCGATGAATACCTGGAAAATTACGTAAACTACTTTGAAGCACATCCTCTGCACACCCTACTGCCTACCGTAGACCGTAACCACAACTATTCCTCGAAATTACTCGTAAAACTGCGCAACGCAAAAGCAACGCTTCAAAACCAACAGCTGTCAGTATGACACTTCTCCAACCAACGTTACAATTATAAACACAAACAGAATGCATGATGTCTACCGCAGACAAAACATCAGGAAGAATAATTTGCACATAAATTATAACCAAACCGTTGAGCTTCTGCGTCGAATAAGACTGACTTGGGCAGCCCTCAACAGTTGAACCACAGTTTATATAAATATGTCTTAAAAGAAAAACCTTCAATCAATGTGCTGCCAGTGTTGACTTACGGAGCGAGAACGTTGACCATCACAAGGAGAACAGTGCAAAAGATCAGTGTAGCTCAAAGCTATGTTGGGCGTTTCACTGCGAGACAAGATCCTAAATCGCCAGTTACGACGACGATCAGCAGTGGGAGCACGCAAAATAGAATTCTATTTTAGTTGTCTAGAATTCACGTTGCCTGCCAACCGTCGATTCTCCCATTATGAAATTCTATTTTGTAACGGCAGCAAAATAGAATTCTATTTGCGTGCTCTGGGCCCAGGAGTGACTGATGCAATAGAGAGAATCAACACTGAAATGGAACTGGTCAGGTCACATGGCTCGAATGACATATAACAGATGGACAAAGCGAATACTGGCACGGAGACCAAGATGTGATGCCTACCGAAGCAGAGGTCGTTCATCGTTCACCAACACGTTGGTCTTCTTCTTCTTCTTTTTGGATAAACATGACTGTCTGCTTTTTCAATGTGCCTCTAGTAAGTGGTCTTCCATCGTTTTCTCCTTCTTTCTTCCTTATTGGAAAGACTGATCGTCTTTCTATTAGGGAACCGTCTTTCACTGTCCTTACTACCCTATTTTTGTTGTCATTCGGCTTATGCGGTCATTCCATTCTGCTCTTCTGTTTCTTACCTAGTTATTAATGTTGTCCATCTTGCATATCCGTCGTATATCTGTACTTCTAGCTCTGTCCCACACAATCTTACCATCTATTTTTCGAAGGGTTTTCATCTCCGCTGTTTCTATCAATCTTTTCGTCCTCTATTTTTGAAATTCCACTTAAATAGACAGTTTGGTTTCGTTTTGATTTAGACGTGTGCACGCAGCTCCACTGAGGACGCCGTAAGGCAGAAACAGCTGTATGGAAATTGTGTATCGGCTCCGAATCGAAAAGAAACATAAACTGTCTTTAATTTTCACTTTTATCTTTACTCAGATTTTGAGTATTAGGAACTTTCTTTTGGACCTTTTCCTAGACGAATAAAAGCGGAATGTGATTGCATATTGTAGAGTCCTTTTCGATTTCTTTATTCGTCGTCTCTTGTCTTATAAATCCAATATATCCAGAAAGACACTGCGCATCCGCTAGGAAAAATATTCCGATTCGGATTTTTGGCACAATCTTACTCAAAAAGAACCCTTTTTAACAAATTTGCATGTTGCCAGGTCCAAAAGTGGGTCAAAATTTTTTTAAACGTTTTTTCTGTTTTTTTCCTAAAATTATTTTTTTGCATCGAACAAAGTTTTTTTTAGGTTTTTTGGATAATTTAAAACAGAAAAGGTCTTCAGTGACTTTTCTCGAAAGTTGATAGTTTTTGACATATACGCGATTAAAAATTTAAAAATTACGAAATCGGCCATTTTTAACCCTCAGAAACTATGTGAAAAACTGAAAATTTTGATGTTGCCAAGGTAAGAAGATATTCTTTGAACATCGACTGATGAAATCCCGAAGAGTTTTTTGTAATACCATATCGAAAACCCGTTTGTTTTTTAATTGCCAATCAAGCGGGCGGGGCGCTTGATTGGCAACCGTTGCATGTATATCTAACATGCGTAATCGTCGGCTTACTGCCAAAACCAACTAACTCCACTTTTTGTCGATTCTGAGTTAAGTACGCCTTTGTACTTAATAATTATCAAAGAATGTACTGATGAAACCAGACACTTCAAAGCAGATTTTAAATGTGGGAAACAGAAGGGTCTCAAAACAACTAATTCCAATGATGACACTTTTATTCAGCCAAAAACAGATATGTGCAGTTGTCTGCACATCTCTGTTTAAATAAAATAGTATTTTATCATTTACAATATTCTAGTTCTGCCAAAACAAGACAAGTGCCTGATATGGAGGACAGTGATGTTCAAAGTTACCTACAGTCGGAAAAATGAAAGAATACCCATGAACGAACATATAAAACACGCTGTATTTTCCTGTCACCGTGTCACAAAGAAAATTGTCTAGTGCAAGTACATGTAACAATAATTATTACATGTACTTGCACTGGCCAATTTTTTGTGTGACACGGTGACAGGAAAATACAGCGTGTTTTATATGTTCGTTCATGGGTATTCTTTCATTTTTCCTACTGTAGAAGTTGACGAAATTTGTACAGCCAAAACCTGACAAGTGCAGAAAAAAAAATGTTTTTGTACTTTTTTTTTAACTTTAACTTCATTTTAATAATTTTTTAACAAACCGTTTCGTTTATAATGTTATTTACTTTAATATTTTTCAGTCATCAAATCATTTTTAAATTCAAACGATTTTTCATTTCAAATTAAAGTTTAAAACGATGATTCCTCAAAACTTTAAAAAGTGGAGATAGTTGGTCTTGGCAGTAAGCCGACGTGCGGAAAAATATTTCGATTCAATTTTTTTTCACCAGGATTAAAAGTAAAAAATTTTTTTAAACGTTTGCTTGATTGCTAATTAAAAAACAAAGGGGTTTTAGATACTGTATTGCAAAAAACTCTTCGGGATTTGATCAATCGATGTTCAAAGGATATCTTCTTACCTTGGCAACATCGAAATTTTCGGTTTTTCACATAGTTTTTGAGAGTTAAAATTGGCCGATTTCGCAATTTTTAAATTTTTAATCGCTTATATTATGTCAAAAACTATTAACTTTAGAGAAAAGTCACTAAAGAACTTTTCTGTTTGAAATGATCCAAAAAACCTAAAAAAACTTTGTTCGATGCAAAAAAAAAAATAATTTTAGGAAAAAAACAAAAAAAAAACGTTTAAAAAAATTTTGACCCGCTTTTGGACCTGGCAACATGGAAATTTGTTAAAAGGGGTCCTTTTTGAGTAAGATTGTGCCAAAAATCCGAATCGGAATATTTTTCCTAGCGGATGCGCAGTGGCTTTCTTGACTAATATGAAAAGTTGCAGATTTAAATAATTATTTATTAGTATTTTAATAATGAATTTTGTATCTGGGATTTTTCTCATTTATTTTTTCAAATGTAATAAATTTGAGCAGTAAAATTGGTTAGTTTAGATACAATATCAGAATTTTAATTAAGAACCAAATGCTCTAATCTAGGAAACTACCTCAGGTATATACATACATACACAAATCTCGGAATCTGCTCAGTATGCACTTCATAAACCCAAAGTTTCCCGGAGGCAAGTAATTTGCAGAATCCGCTTAATTAGAATATAAATATTTAAAAAGTAAGTGCATGACAAGTTTACTAAGCGTTACATAACCCCAGATTTTTACACGGGATTTGTAAAGATCTGGGTTGGTCAACCCTTTCATTACGAACTAATAGAGGTGAGAATAATAGTGTTAAATCTATTATGTGTACGTAGTGACCCAAATAGACTTTCCTACGAGGAAGTGGCTGTGTGAAATGCAAATGCATTTAACGAATATCTTGACAGCTGCAGTAGTACGGGAGGTAAACTTAAAATATGCATCTGTTTATTAGATGTTGCTATCTTTTCGGCACCGTTTTGAAGTCGCTTTAATTTTATTAAATATAGCAAATCGAATAGCAAACTTTTTGGTAGAATGTAGTAGGATATAGTAGGCATAGGGGCATAGATATAAAATCTAGTAGGATATAGTAGAATATTGCTGGTTTATTGATAAAAGGTACATAATTAGTATTAGTTTACTGATAAAAGGTATGTAAGGAACTAGCAAGACTGCTTCTTAAAAGGCTTTTTATTCTAAATAAAAACTTAATAAATGGGATATAAAATATACATAAAAGGAAAATAATAATGATAAATGCTACTAAAACTAAAACTACCATATTGTATCTGAATGATGTTCCACGCACTAATAAAGTCTGCTATTTTCTCTCTTCAGGCCCATACCGGGAAATATTATATGAGGTCATGAGGCCATGGGCGCCCATATCCTGGGCAGGGGGGCCGTGGCCCCCCTGGCTTTTCGGGTGCTGTAAGCTATATATTATCCAAAGTATACAAAATATACTGTGCAACATATGGTCGCCCGTGCATGAGGCATATACCCTTACCTTATCTGCCGAGTTCATGTGTATCACTTGCCTAGATATGCCGCAACCTTAGCGAAAGGCCACACGGCCGATAAGTTACGATAAATAATTTGCCGTAAGAGCAGTAAACCCATTGGTTGACTAACTCCTCCACCAATTATTGTAGATGAAATAGGAGTTAGTCAACCAATGCCTCGTCAGCTTTGCTGTTCTTACGGCGCCGTAAATTATCGCCCGTGTGGCCTTAGCCTTATGACTCGATCTTACAGCTTTCACTAATTTCGCGAGGAACCGCTTACAATTCAAACGTACCATTAACGAGTAACCAGTGCACCGAGAATTTTCTAAGTCGAGATACGTTGAAAATGAGGGTATTTTTAAGGGTCTTTACCCATATATTTTAAATTTTTGGTGGCTTAGCATGTGAATATCGTCTAAGTATGACCTAAACTTTTTTCAACCTTAGTCAACATTTAAAATTTTTGCTTAAACTTCATAGGTTATACTTATTTTAGATTAAGCACTGATGTGGCTACTTTTCGAGTCGTGTTTCTACTTCTTGGTCATCAAAGTAGATGACACTTTTGTAGCTCGGCACCTGAGGTGCGAAATATTAAGACACATCGTTGAACCGTCGGTGTATCAATTCGTACCTAGCCGAATACTGACGAGCGAGGCATCGCGAAACTAGTCTATTCTATTGGTACCCATTGATATACGTTGGATTTAACGATGTGATCTTACACCATTTATTTGGTATGTAAAATCTAGCATTGGCAAAGCTTTTGCCGAAGCCCTGCATGCAGCCATATATATATATATATATATATATATATATATATATATATATATATATATATATATATATATATATATATATATACAAGAAATACTGGATATTAGTGACTGTCAATATCAACAAACAAGTGGTTTATTAGGGTTGCAGTCAGAAGTTTGGCCAGGATATCAAAGAAACACTCTTTTGACTTTTTGTCTAGCTTTCGGGGTTGTTTGACCCCTTTATCAAGACTCTGTAATATAAAACAAAAATGTAAGTATTTTAAAATATTACATTGTTTTAGTAAACCTACTAGTCGTTGAGATTATTAAAGAGAAGCTTGATGATGCTCAACATTTCAAATTAACACAAATATTGAAAACAGAAAACAAAGGACACAATACATTTTAAAATTTTTGAATAATTAGCAGAAATACAATAATTATTCTGTCATGTTAACCTACTGATAATGTAAGTCAAAAACTCTGACACATAGAGAACAGAAAGAAGAAACAATCAAATTAAAAAGTATCAAATAAAAAAGTAATTAAGTGTTATGATTATTGTGGTTCTTTTTAAAACATCAGAGGCCCATACAAGGTGTGTTCAAATTCACTAACTGTACTTAAGAGTATGCAACTCATTATACGTCCATGTGTGTTTTGTAAAACAAACAAGTATTTTTATGTTTTGGTTTTTAATGTTGCGCAAGTAGATAACAATATATGTTGCTAAGTTTTTCTATATCTGATTTTTTATTTATACATGAGTTGCTAGATTTTATGCAACACATTTCCACAAAAACGCGTTTACAGTGGTTTGTTTCCCTTGCCAAAATACAGGAACCCTCGAAATTGAACTCATGTTTCAATGTTATAGCATGTTCTGTTAGTGCACATGCATTTATTTTGTTAACTTTTATGACACTACGGTGACTGATGGCTCTACTATGGAAATTACGAGATGTTTCGCCAATGTACACGTTGTTACAATTGAAACAAGGTATAGAATATACAACATTCGAATATACAACATGTGTTATACACAAAAACTAAGGATCCCTTCACTATGCAGGAATCTTCGAATGTTGTATATTCTATACATTGTTTCAATTGTAACAACGTGTACATTGGCGAAACATCTCGTAATTTCCATAGTAGAGCCATCAGTCACCGTAGTGACATAAAAGTTAACAAAATAAATGCATGTGCACTAACAGAACATGCTATAACATTGAAACATGAGTTCAATTTCGAGGGTTCCTGTATTTTGGCAAGGGAAACAAACCACTGTAAACGCGTTTTTGTGGAAATGTGTTGCATAAAATCTAGCAACTCATGTATAAATAAAAAATCAGATATAGAAAAACTTAGCAACATATATTGTTATCTACTTGCGCAACATTAAAAACCAAAACATAAAAATACTTGTTTGTTTTACAAAACACACATGGACGTATAATGAGTTGCATACTCTTAAGTACAGTTAGTGAATTTGAACACACCTTGTATGGGCCTCTGATGTTTTAAAAAGAACCACAATAATCATAACACTTAATTACTTTTTTATTTGATACTTTTTAATTTGATTGTTTCTTCTTTCTGTTCTCTATGTGTCAGAGATTTTGACTTACATTATCAGTAGGTTAACATGACAGAATAATTATTGTATTTCTGCTAATTATTCAAAAATTTTAAAATGTATTGTGTCCTTTGTTTTCTGTTTTCAATATTTGTGTTAATTTGAAATGTTGAGCATCATCAAGCTTCTCTTTAATAATCTCAACGACTAGTAGGTTTACTAAAACAATGTAATATTTTAAAATACTTACATTTTTGTTTTATATTACAGAGTCTTGATAAAGGGGTCAAACAACCCCGAAAGCTAGACAAAAAGTCAAAAGAGTGTTTCTTTGATATCCTGGCCAAACTTCTGACTGCAACCCTAATAAACCACTTGTTTGTTGTATATATATATATATATATATATATATATATATATATATATATATATATATATATATATATATATATATATATCCGTTGCCTCAATAGTTTTCAAGTTATTTGAGTTTAAAGGTAGATTCAATAAAATTTTGTATTTTAAACGCAATAATCTTATTGAATCCATTATCTTTAAACGAAAATAACAAGAAAACTACTTACTTTATCGCATTGAATTGAGACACAAGGATGATATTTATGTAAAAAGTAACCCAGAATAAAAAAAACATGGTGACATGATTATTACGACAGTGGTGTAGATTGTGAGGGGAAAAAGCGGGAAAAATGAAGTATATATCCCTACAGCATGCCTCTGGTAACAGCAGAAAATTATCTTTTAACACTAGTTAAAGTATCTTGACATGCGTAAACTGTTTGTCACGTCTGAACAAAAAATATTGAAAGTTGTTAAAGCAATGGGCTAAAATCTTTTTGGAATATTTGAAATAAAACACCCTGTATCTATGTGAGTAAGAAGGAATATTTTATTTAAGCGTTTTAGGTTAAATCTTCGTATTTTGTGCTAAGGTTTCTCCAGTTTTATATGGACAAGTGTTAATGAAACACCCTGTATACACTAACAAAAAAAGTTTTAGAAAATTATAAGCTTGTTTGAAGTTTTCCAAAAAAATGCATGTTTTCGTTCTATATTGACTTCCCTAATTGTGGAATATCGCACACGAATTTCGTTTGAATATTTAGGTTGCTTTTAATGATTAAAATATAAGCTTGGGAATAACATCGTAATAACGAAAAACATTGCCTGATTCAATTCAATGTCAAATAAACAATAGGTCAGTTAACAGTCGAAAAACCTCTTGATCGACCCTGTAGAGTAAGCAGAAATTATGTGTTTTAAAGGACATCGCACACATCTTATGGAAAATATAATGTCACTCAAATTCAATAAAACTTATACGAATAGATTCGTTTTAAAGTAACGGTCAAATCTTATCATTGCGCCAACTCTTAACTACGTATAATTATGGCGCAAATTGTAATTAAAGTTTATCAAAATCACATTTTTTGAGTCAGTAAAAGTGTCAGTTACCATCACTATTGCTCTGGGTGCTATTCAAAAGAGCTTAAAACCCCCGCTGGGCCTAAGCGGATTAGTGAAACTTATCCGCTGATTTATGGAGTACCGACAATTTGGGTGTTTTAAAATATTTTTTCTCTCTCTAACTTATGCACGTACCCATTTGATTTCAGATTTATTTATATCAATTTCTGCTCTTATTATTGAAAATATAGAGTTGGCGCAATGATAAGATTTGACCGTTAATTTAACACGAATCTATTCGTATAAATTTTATTGAATTTGAGTGACATTATATTTTCCATAAGATGTGTGCGATGTCCTTTAGTATTTAAAAGCCACTTTTGGTAATTCGATATTATATTGTTATTATTAGTGTCGATCGGACAGCTCAGCGGGACTAGCGCTGACCGCACTTAACTTCGCCATGATGAATGCGAGTTCAAGCCCCAGCCAGGTCAACGGAAAACAAAAAGGCTAACGCGTCAGTATAAAATTCTAATATGAATCTGACGCTTAGACTGGAATATGCGGGCATCTGATCGGCCTATGAGGGAGCAGTATGGCAAGGGATAAGGGCTTGCGTCTCGGTGACACTCCCCCATAGATCCCTACCGGAAGGGCGTTGACGCCTAAATACCAGTGTATATATGTTTATTGTTATTATTAGTACTGTTTAGGCTGTGGGACTAACCTGGGTTACGATTACAATGTTAAGTTATCAATAAGAAACGAAAAAATACGATCTTTATTTTTATAAGTGCTGCATGGAAAAATGATTGGCTAGCTGGGTAGAAGTCCAACACCACACTATAAGAGTGATTAAGGACTAGTTCTGAGTACCTTTAGCGACTGTAGACTGTAGACACAAAATTTAGTATTGACGTTTCACTACAAAAGGATTGACTTTTGAATACACTTACAAAAGAGAAATATTTTAAGTTTATATTGGGGCAAAATAGAGTTTATTTTCTTCTCACAAGAAACTAGTGTTTTACTAAAAAATCATAACCATATACTTTCACTTTATTTCAGAATTAGCACCCGTATCAACATTTAAAAGATGTTAAATCATAGAAGAGAATATCACAACTCGTGAAAGTACCCGGATACTACTTAAAAAAGCGTTTAACATAATGATAAATTGTAACTCTTTTCTTCTGTACTTAGAAGGGTGTGAAAAGGCGTGACTAGATTGTACGAACTGATTGTTTCATGTTCCGGACCCCTTTGCTACTCGTTTGTTGAAGTATCTGGTTTCTTTCTAGAAACAGTGTGTCTGTCAGGGATGTTTTCTGTTTAGTAAAAAATATAGTCTACTAGATATAAATGCTTACATACAGTGATATCTAAAATATTTAAACTTAATATTAGGTGAACAAATAAAGATAAAATATTACAGTTATTGTACGCAGGATTGAGAAACATACAAATAGTGAAAGCTTGGACTTTTTGATGACTTTACAGGCCCGGCCCTAAGGATCTTGCCGCCCTGGGCAAGACTGGAGAGCCCCCTCTTCCTTGGTAGATCCATAACTCACCAGCTTCCTTCAGCCATCGCCAACTTAATCCACGATTGTATTTTTATTGATGTGTGCTTTGTGCTAAATTTTTTAATATCCCATTTTCCACTTTATTTGAACGATACACGCTTAAAAATACATCTATTTGCAATATTTTCATGAAATTTTACTACATTACTATAAATTAACATCTTTTAATATCCAAAAACTCACTATCTATATCAATAATTACACACTTACTTTTTTAAGTAAGTAGAACTCTTTGTTCCTTGGCACGGGAAAAAATCATTTAATAATTCTCCAAGATCCAAGGACTCAGCTATTTCGTGTTTAACCCGGCACCTGCCACGTGGCTTTGCAAGGCATCAACTGCCACGTGGGGTGCTCACAGCACCCCTTAAAAATTTTCTGTGATCTACTTGTTTATAAACAAAATAATGTGTTGAGTTACACAAGAATATAAAAAAACATGTTTTATTAACTTATTAGCTACTAATATATTATAAAAGTTAAAAAATAAAATTAAAAAGGTGTTATATTAATAATTTAGATCAGTTATTACAATAAAAAAATGTAAATCTGACCTGTTTATCAAAAACATAAAAAAATTTTACTGCCAGATGATGACACCCCAATTCGAATTTAGAGCTACAATTTCAGAATGACACTAAATAACCACTTCAAACACAAACAGATCTATGCTATATAATATTATTGAAAGCTACTATGACGCACAGGACGGTTAACAAATTTGAAATACCAAATATTTGATGAAAATGTGTTATGGGGTGCTGGTAGCACCCCACGTGGCAGGTGCCGGGTTAATAGATATTGTCGCTAGAGCACTCAAACGTTCCTGGGACATAGTTGATCTTAAATAATTTTTATTAGTTTAAGGTTTGAAAAGCTTCTCTCTCCATAGGCTACTGTCACTGGTAAGGTTAATAAAATCCTCAAAGCAACACTAACGTTGGGTGCGAAATCAAAATCATACTCTCTAATCATCATCAGAGTCTCTAGAGGTATACTCTTGGGCTTCACAATCGTGGAAAATACTTTGAGTTCATCTTTTAGATCAGCATAATTTAGATCTTTTGACTTATCAAAAGTTAAAGCATCACATAGTCATCACATCAATAATAACATCGATACCTGTGGTGACAGTAGTAGTGTCATCAGTAGCTAACATAGATGCTGATGATTGTCCCAAATGACTGTCGTTGGACTGAGAGGGAGCGGCAGCAGACGTGTATGCTGATGATTGTCCTAGCTAGATGACTGTCGTTGGACTGAGAGGGGGCGGCATCAGACGTTGATGCTGATGATATCCTAGGTGACTGTCGTAGGACTGGGAGGAGCGGCAGCAGACTTGGATGCAGATGATAGGCCTAAGTCTGGGTGAATATTGACAGACTCAAAAGGAGCGGCAACCGCTGTATGTTCTCTAGGTTGAGCAATATTTTCAGCATCAGTGTGTAGCGGTTTTAAAAATTTACTTATAAAAATGTTAAGCCTTTTTGTTTCAATCTCCTTCTCTGCCCTCTTTTTTCTGTACTGACTACCAGAAAGACGTTTTATACCATCCACTACTGCATGTACACAATTATTTTTAATAAAATTAACACCTAATAATATTCTGGGAGGGGTAGTTCTGAACCCACCATTCTTATGCGAGGAAGAAGAAGGCGGTGCTGTCGATTTCCCGTCGAATGAACCTTGCAATTGTTATTGTTTAACTTATTTAATTCTCGTTTTTACTCCTGTTCATACTATTGATTTTTTATAATATTAAAAACATATAATTTATTATTTCTTTAATTTAAAAAATTGGCTGTGTTCAAAAATTTGCCGCCCTGGGCAGCCGCCCAGTTCGCCCACCCCTGGGGCCGGGCCTGACTTTAGAGGCAACATCAGCGTGCGGAAAACGCGTTCCAAGATTGCAGATTTAATTTTGAATATTTTGTTGAGATATTTGGCACACATATTCGTTTTATAGTAAAGAATGGCGATACAGAGCCCAATTTGAGAAATATGTTAGTATGTGAAAATTACTCTTCTTTTTTTTTTTTCTTCTTCTTCTTCAGCCTGTCTGCATCCATTCCTGGGCAAATGCTCTCCATGAGCTCTCCACTCTTCTCTGCTTTGTGCTATTTGGTGCCAGTTTCTTCCCTCTTTGGCTTTGATGTCGTCTAGCCGATATCGTCTGTAGAAATTACTCTATAATTAATTAGGATATTAAAAAAACGAGTCAGTACCGCCATTAAGAAGAACAAAAAAAATACAATCTTTTCAAATAAACTTTTTTATTCCATATCTAGATTTTATGTCACACTAGAATTAGTAAAATCGATTAACTATAACAAGAAATCGAACTTGACTGACTTGGCAACACTTAGCTCGCTTATGAGTATAATAATTATTGTTATCACAATATTGTGCCTCAGTTTTTGATAATATACAGGGTGTTTCATTAATAATTGTCCATATAGTAACTGAAGAAACCTTAGTATAAAATACGAAGATTTAACCTAAAACACTTCAATAAAATGTGGTTCCTTACTGAGTTACAGGGTGTTTTATCTAAAAATTTAAAAACTATTTTTGCTCAGCATTTTAAAACTATTCGACGTATCCTTTTCATACTTGGCAGGAAGTATAGATACTATACAAACTACTAAAATATGATAAACAAACATGTCTGGCTATTACCAGAGGCGTACGACGGGGGAAAGTGAATGGTTGACCCTTTCCAAATTCTACACCACTGGGGGAATTGTCATTTTAGTTCAATTTTTGGATTCTCCAATACTTTCTATGAAAATCATATACTCGTCATTCGTAACGATAAAATCATTAGTTTTCGAGATCTTTGAAGTTAAAAACGAAACGACACGGTTATTTTGATTAATGTATTGTGTCGCTTCATTTTTAATTTCAAATATCTCGAAAACTAATCATTTTATCGTTACGAATGCAGAGTATATTATTATGTACATAAAAAGTATTCAAAAATCAAAAAATTACACTAAAATAGCAATTTCGTCAGTGGCGTAGAATTTGGGAATGGTCAACCAGCCACTATCCCCTGTCATACGCCTCTGGTAGTAGCTAGAAACGTTTATTTATCTTAATTTAGTAGGGTATACAGTACCTACACTTTCTGACAAGTATGATAAGGATACGCCAAATAGTTTTAAAGTACTGGCTACAAATAATATTTAAATTTTAATCATATGACTCGTATCATAATTTAATCAAAATAACTGTGCCGTTTCATATTTAACTTCAAATATCTCGAAAACTAATGACTTAATCGTTACCAATGAAGAGTATATTATTTACGTAGAAAGTATTCGAGAATCTAAAAATGGCACTAAAATAGTCATTCCTCTAGTGGTGTAGAATTTGAGAAGGGTCAATCATTTACTATCCCCTGTCGTACGCCTTTGGTCGTAGCTAGAAAGGTTTGTTTACCATAATTTAGTAGGATGTATAGTAGTAGAACTTTCTGAAAAGTACGAAAAGGATACGTCATATAGTTTTAAAATGCTGAGCAAAAATAGTTTTTAAATTTTTAGATAGAACACCCTGTAACTCAGTAAGAAACCACATTTTATTTAAGTGTTTTAGGGTAAATCTTCGTATTTTGTGCCAATGTTTCTCCAGTTACTATATGGACAATTATTAATGAAACACCCTGTAGCGTCACTTTCACTGTCGTACTGCCGACGCACTGTTGCCACAATGTTGAAAGTTCGCAGAACTTTCGAAAAAAAAAGAATTGATAACGTGCTGACGCAGCCTCTTAATATGATTTTATTACTTGTTAATCACTTTGATTAATGAATAAATTAATATCAATCACATTAAATTAGCACCGTTGTAAAATATTAAGTGGAAGTGAATTGAAATGTAATCGTATGGACTCAAAGAAGATCATTTTTGATACCAATTTCATTTGTCTCTTTCTTGGCACTTCCCTCGAGTAATAAAAAGCACCACCTGACTGAAGTAACCATTTCACTCGCTGGCGCGTGAATGGCACCTGACTGAAGTAAGCATATCATGCGCCGGCGCGTGATCGGCAGCGAATGGGTTAAAAAAAGAATCACCAAATCATTACAAGATAGAGCCCAAAATGTCTGTTCCAATTAAAAGGCATTTCAAGAAGAAAAAACCTGCAAACAAAGGTTTTAACGAAAAATGGCTATCTATTGTCATTTGTAAACAAGAAATTCCACAAGATAGAAGAAACGAAACAACAATATGACATAAGCAATACAGCTACACCCAAGAAAGAGACTCAAGATTTTCAACATGACCGTATGTAAAGGACTTATCAGAAAAATTAAAAAGGATAGGAAATAAGTACAACGTAACAATAACATTAAAAACTACGAACATACTCAGATCTATCCTGTCCAAAACCAAACCTAACAACACACTAACAATTTCTATGTGGGAGAAACTGGAAGACCACTCAGCATCAGGATTAACAACCATGAAACCTATAGGATAAGGAAAGGTATATTGGTGATAAAAATAAAAAACACTAATTATATAGGAATTTGACAGCTAAGGAAGAATTAAGTTTTGCTTTATTACGTTACTTATTATTTGAAGTAAATGTTTAGAAGAGTTAATTTAACAAAAAATGAATAATAATGATAGTAAATGTCAAATTGACATACAAACTTATGTAAGGTAAGTTGGTGACACGGTAAGGTAAGTTGGTGACACGGTAAGGTATATTGGTGATAGTGGTTAGAAAATTTGGTGGAACAACCGCAATTTAAGGAATTTAACTTACTTTGGCTAAATCACGAATTCAATGTAGCTTTTTTATCGAAAATTTTTTGCTCAATTAGAAATCCAATGAAATCAATTAATTTGTGGTCATCTGATTGAATACAACCAATAAAACCAACATTATACTGAAAACAGATCCCATGGGCTGTTTTCACTCAATCATGTAGCTATGGATACCTACATTTCGTTTCATTTCGATTTTGACATTTCAAATATTCAATATTTCAAAATGTCACGATTTGGTTGTAATACTGATGAGAATATTAATGAAATTATCGAATCAAATATACCAAAGAATACTGTTTACAGTAAAAAATTTGTATGGAAAGCGTTTATGGACTTTTGCAATGATAGAAAATATGAATTAGATGGAAATCGGACGGTGGAAGAATTGTTAATTGCACATTTAAATAAATTGTTTCTGCTCTGTATTTTTTTTTCATAACCAGCAAAAAATTTTCTATCCGAATAACCCTCGAACATTGATAAATGCTCAAAAATTTTTTAACAACTTTCTCAAGCTTGTTGCTTACAGGCAACAGACCTCCGCCTACGGCGTCGGTCTGTTTCCAAGCAACAAGCTTTCGAAATCTGTTATAAAATTTTTTCGAACAATTATCAATGTCCTTGGGTTATTACTACTGATAATTAGTTTATTGAATGATTGTATAAAGTTTTATAAAGAAAACAGCAATTGTTCCAATAAATATGTAACTTGTACAAGGATCTACAGTTCGAGCGAGTCTCGTAAATTGCACGACTTCGAGCCACGCTTCACGCAACCGTATTTGCGTACTTGTGTTTCGAGTTGCGTGGTCGTGCGGAGTTTAATTTACCAAATTTAAATATAATCGTTTCTACTGATTCATAATATGTGTATATTATAATATATTATATTAAAGTTTTTAAATATTGTTAAAGTTTTTAACATTGTATTTTAATATGTTTTGAGTTGTGTGGTCGTGCTCTGGTCGAGTGGAGTTATAATTTACCAAATTTAAATATACCTAATAGGTCTGTATCCCGCGTATGAAAAAAAAGTTTATTAATAGCAAGCTGAAAATTTGTTAATAGTTTAAGGGTGTCTAGTCGAATAAACTTTGATATGTGTGAACACTGGAACAGGGGTAGTTTTAATTGTGGAACAGGTTAAAAATTTGGAACGGTCACAGCACGAAAACGGCACATTTATTTTGTCCGACAGAACAGACTTAAACTCTTCAAACAGAGATTAAACTCTCATGCAAAAATCAGACTGCTATTTATCACCAAATGGGCGTTTTAATGAGTGGAACATGTAGAATATGTCAAATGACAGGAATTATGACAGGTAATAAATAGCAGTCTGATTTTTTCATGAGAGTTTAATCTCTGTTCGGAGAGTTTAAGTCTGTTCTGTCGGACAAAATAAATGTGCCGTTTTCGTGCTGTGACCGTTCCAAATTTTTAACCTGTTCCACAATTAAAACTACCCCTGTTTCAGTGTTCCCATATATCAAAGTTTATTCGACTAGACACCCTTAAGCTATTAACAAATTTTCAGCTTGCTATTAATCAACTTTTTTTTCATACGCGGGATCCAGACCTATAATCGTTTCTACTGATTCATAAAATGTATACTATAATATAATATATTAAAGTTTTTAAATATTATTAAAGTTTTCAACATTGTATTTTAATATACTTTGTTTTATTAATAATAATATTACCTAAGTATTGCACCTTGTTCAAAAAAAGTTCAAGAATAATACCGTGGTTTTTCCATATGAAAATGCAAAGCAAAATAATACAATTTGCAGAGTTTGTAAATGCTTGTTTTTTGATAAAATAATACAAATTGTATGTAGGTAGGAAGAGTAGCAAAGCGTTGAGTAGTTATAGCAAAAGTAGCTACGCCATCTGAGACACGATAAGGATGAAATTAGTTTTATATGTTCTTTTCTCATGGAGCATGCATGATGGAGAGTTTTTTTTAAATACGTAACAAAGCATGTTGTTTTGTTATCTATGTTGCAATTTTTTTTTTAATTACAAAATATGTTGTTTTCAATACAAGTACCTTGTTGTTGTTATTTACTGAGCATTTAGAATTTTGACTAACGCTCGATTTCATAATAAAGTTAGTGTGTTACCTTAAAAAAATGCAATTGTTACAGTACTCAAATTTTCAAACACCTCACCTGACACAGTGTCTCAAGTACGATTGCGCGAAGTCGTGCAATTTACGAGACGCGCCCGGTCTGTAGATGTAAGTTGTAACTTGTCTGTCACATTGAATAAGAAATGACTCCACTGTTGCACAACAGTCAAAACAGGCTGTTTACTAAACGCGAGTGCGCGCATTGCTAAATCGTAATATATGTTTGTCCTGTTTACACTCGTAACAACTTACTAGTGCTGTGTCATGAATGTGCTTGCATAGGGAACTGTGTGGTAATCTGATTAAAAATTATCACCAAATTACTTGTATCACCAATATAACTTTCCTTACCCTATCAAAATCAGTAAATCACTGATATGCAAACATGCCTGGGACAATGAACACAGGCCACATTGAAAAGATGCATCAATAATAATAAAGGAAACAGACATGAAAAAGAGAAAAATCAAAGAAGCAGCCCTTATCTTACTAAATGAAGAAAAATGTGTAGCAAATCCATAAGAAGAATGCAGCAGACTTTGATTGCCAATACTAAAAGAAGAAGTGAACAACAAAGACATACCACCAATAGAGGATAGGAAATGTGAAACACATATATCTCTATCATACACTATACATATGCAACACACAATCCAGACAAACACAATTTGACTTTTTACCCCAAAAAACTCATTATTACGAACACTCCCAAACATTGAATCACATAACACATACAATAATTATTTCACACACAGAATAATCAGAATTCGATGTGTCATAGAGCATCAAAAAATTACTCTCATATATTTTCATCCAAAGCTGGCTGTTGCCTACAACCATCATAGGCAAAATACATTCAAACCTCAATATTTGTTGACTGTGATATAACATAACCTCAATAAGAACAAGTGGTGGTTATACACAACTTTTTCCAGGAATGGAAATCGAAACGTCAAGTACTTATATATTTTTGGGTATAAATGTAATTGTAATTACAACCAAACTATGACTAATCCCATATAAACATACATTTAATTAATATACGGTACTCGGCAAAATAAACAGCACTGAAATTCGTATGTCTCAAATTTGTATGTGTCAGGCGCAGAAACGTACTGAGTGGTTTCCGAACGTCGTTATAACGTGTATGAATGTCGTGATAATAGGTGCTTCAGAATGGTGCTCAGTTTTGCAGAAAAAAATTTTATGGTGGAGGACTATTTACGGTCATACGGAAAAGGTCACGAAAACGGTCCTAGCTTAAAATCAACAATGGTTTCAGATGGACGGGACAACCTGTCACACTGCCAGGGAGTCTCTCAGAATACTGCGCGATCATTTTGGGAGTTGCCACTCACCAGAACTAACGCCACCAGATGCGTACATATGGGAAATGCTGAAGGAGGTAGACAGATCCACCGTCTGCCATTTCGGAATTGCGGACTAGAATTAAAGATGTTTTCGTGCCAGAGGCAGTGGCGGATCTAGGAATTTGCCTTGGGAGGGGAAATTTGCCTTAGGGGCAACTAAACTTCTAATGAAAAACCTACTAAAAGACATAAAAAAGATAAACTCAGAAAAGACATAAATAATTACTTATGGGCATTAAGTTTCCTTCATTTTCCTAACTAGCGTGTTTATTGGGTTGAATTTGTCTTTCTGTGGTTTCGGTTTGATGTCAGCTAATCTATTTTTATGTTTGAACAATTTTTTTTCTTTGATTTTGGACCTTGTTGGGGGGGGGATTTAATCGTTTTCTCTCCCCGTAGATTTTCCACTGGCCAGAGGGCATCCTCAGCATCTGTTTTATCGGGAACGTGCGTCGTTGTGAATTGTGTTTGCAAGGCAATATCATGTATACTATAGTCCGTCTAGAAAGTATCCGGAATTTTATATTTTTCTTAATTTTAATAGATAGATTTCCTTTTTGTAACATTTTAAGACAAGTAATGCATCAAGTAGGTCGTGCCGATAGTAGGTTATGGCAAAATCGCATGACAATACCATCTGTCAAATATTGTTGTTTGTAAGCAGACTTAAGGTTTGTGAAATAATGTCGCAAGTAGAAAAAAGAAAAGTGGTAGAATTTGTATAGAAAGGGTGTCCGAAACGTTAAAAAATTAGTGCAATTGACTGAACTCGGAAAAAGTGCAATGTATGAGACAATAAACAGGATAAAAAATGGCATAGATATGAGACATATACCAGTTTTGGGTAGACCGCGTAAGATTCGCGGAAACAATTTAAATGCTTTAGTGGCTTTAGGACGACAAAATCCGCGCCTAGGGTTTCGAAAATTAGCGAACATATTTGGAAATCAACGAAGAATAAAAGTGTGCCCAGAAACTGTCCGCATGTCACTGAAAAAGCAAGGCTATACATTATACATATCAAGGAATCCAAAAAAAATCCCTACAATGGCACATCTGCAAAGGCAACGAAGAATAGATTTTTGTCAACGTTTTCGAGAAGATATTTTTAATAATGTCTTTCTGATGAAAGTTGTTTCCAGCTTGGTGCAAATCATCTAAAAGTCCTATCAAGAGAAAATGTTACCGTTCAAATTTCCAAATTTGCCACTAAAATAATGGTTTGGGGAGCAATATCTCAGCGTGGTGCTACACCTCTCTGTATAGTTAATGGTACTGTTGATAGTGCGAAATATTGTGACATCCTAAATGGTTTTCTCCTTGAAACGGCTCATGTTTTATATCCAGAGGGGTGACGTTTTCAGCAAGATAATGCAAGATGCCATACTTCTGCTTATACTCAAACTGCTGAGAATGCAAGAACACGAATTGGCAACAATTCCGTGGCCAGCAGCAGCTCCAGATCTTAGCCCCATTGAAAACATACGGGGACTGATGAAGATTAAAGTGGAACGAGCAGCTCCACGAGATAAAGAAGGTTTGATTCGGTCAGTTTTACAGGCCTGGAACACCATTACTGAAAATTATGGCCTTGACCTAGTTTCGGGTGTACTTGGACGTTTAGTTAAGTGTTTAGATTTAAATGGAGGTTGTATAAGTAAATGAGATGAATTATTTGTTGAAATTTTATATTTCAAGTGATAGAAATAAATACCGTAAAATTATAATTCTGCTTTCTTTTTTCCGGATACTTTCTAGACGGACTATCTATAGATTTCAATATTAATTTCAGTACTGTTTATTTTGCCACATAATGTAGATATAAGCTACTTTTCACATCTGCGTATAATTTAACTCTAATACGAAATACCTATACCTATAACATGCTTTATCTGTAACATGCTATACCTATAACATGCTTTATCTGTATTTTTATGAACTAGTGTAGATGTCTGGTACAAGCCAAAACGTGGTATACTGTTTATCGAATGTTCAAACCCATCCGATAATATGTCACATACTTACCCTGAAAGTGTCACATAAAAAGAGCAAACCAAACAAACAGTCCCATCCACTCGAGTCAAATAAAAGAAACAAAAGGAAGTTTTTACGGAATAGTTAGATCATAAATCAAGCCCCGTCGAGAAGGGTTGTTGCATTTGGCCCCTTTGTGACTCTTCAACTGTGACGCACCTTTTCTGAATAGAAAGCGACGAGGAAAAATAATGTTAGAGGGATGGATAGTCTTGAATGGAGTTCATATGCTCTGGTTAGAAATTTTGAATTGTTGCAAATAAACTCGGGCAATTTGTCACATAGAAAATAATATTTGTCGTTTTTCTAGTTGACCCCTATTTTATTATTAAGCCCAATTTTTAGACTTGTACGTGCAACGTAGACATAAATTGTGGTTCATTATTATTTGAAATTATGTATGTAAATTTATTTAAAAATTATTTGGAAATTAAATATATTTGTGGCATTTTGGTTTTTTAAATTTTAGGAATATTACCAGAATGGCAAAGTTATAATTTAGTGGATTACCGTTACAAACTTATTTTCTACAACCAAAATACATATTATTTTAAAGCGACATACTTCATTCTTGTTCTGAAGCTATTTTTTGTGGCATCTTAATGCAAATACTATTTTGTTGGGAGTAAGCCACAATTTTAGTTTGAAATTAAGTTTATTTGACCTTTCGACTTCCACTTCGGAAATTGATCCTTTCTGATTGCCTCAATGTCCTGTAATGTACCTTTTCTGAATAGAAAGCGACGAGAAAAAATGTTAGAGGGATGGATAGCCTTGAATGGAGTTCATATGGTCTGGTTAGAAATTTTGAATTGTTGCAAATAAACTCGGGCAATTTATCACATAGAAAATAATATTTGTCGTTTTTCTAGTTGACCCCTAATTTTATTATTAAGCCCAATTTTAAGGGTTGTATTGTAATTTATGGTAAAACGTGCAACGTGCAGATAAATTGTGTTTTATTATTACATATTTGAAATTACGTAAATTTTTTTTAAAAATTATTCGGAATCTATACATTTGCGATATTTTAGTTTTATAAATTTTAGGAATATTATCAAAAAGGCAAAATTGTATTTAATTGCTTAACGTTACGAATTCATTTCCCAACTATACAATCAAAATACAAATTTTAAAGCATTAAAGAGATATTGCGAGTCACTTTTGCACTTGCTGTATTACAGCACGCGTTATTTTGACAGTATAGCATGCGCAGATGTGATATTTGGCTTACGCTGCGTTATTGAAAATACATAGTGCCTGCCGTTATTAGGGGAGCTGTTACGCTGTGCGGTATTCGTTGGGCTATTTCCTTTCCAGGTTATGTTTGTTGTTTGTCTTTCATTTAAACCAAGTTTATTTGTAATAGTTTTCTAAAGTACTTGAGACAATAGCAAACGAATCAGATTTACGTCTGATGACGATTTGTGTTTATTAAAACAAGTTTTAGGTCCGAATCAATTTACCTATCCAGAAAATTGGACGTTAGTTCATGAAAACATGAAGAGTGCAACAGAAAAATCTTTACTTACACTTGGGGAACATTTGTTTCTCTTGCTCGATATTAGGATGAAAATTCAAACCTTCATTAGCATTGGCCAAAATGAGAGCTTCTAAGTCTTGATCCATTTTAAATTGCATACAAATTAGAAGAACAACTAATCTTAATCGAGCCGGAAAATACCGCAACCAAAATGTTGAGCAATATCTGTATGTATGACACGTCTGAGAAATGTCACTTCTGTCAAAATAGCGCGGTGTAAATAGCGCAACGTAGGCTGTGTTAAGTTTGCAATATCTCTCTTTGCAATAGAGTTGCAATATCCTGAATTTCCCATTATTTATGTTTTGTTCTGTAATGTTAGAAAATATCGTTTCGCCGGCATTCGTGAGTATAATATGCAAGACGTTAGTTACAGCTTATAGCCCTTTTTCGTGACACTCTTTGATACAGGTATCTAACAACTGCTTTTGTGTTACCTGTAGTGGATTTCTCACTATTTCTTCTGTCCACCCTTGTTTTCTTCTCGTTCTCACTGCACTTATTTTGTTTCCTGAATGGTCTTTTGATATATATTTCACTCTCATCTAGTTTTCCTCAGTACTTTACTCTGTATTTGATGCTAACTTTATTGTTTGTTCTAGTACACTGGTTATTTCTTGTTTTACGGTATCATTTGCCCCCTTTTCTGTATCAATAGTAACTGTTTGCTTATTCGCCCTTGTAACCTTTTTCAATCTTAGTTTTATTTTTCCTATTAAAATATTGTGATTTGTTGGGAAATTTTTGTTTCTTCCGTTTTGATTGTACCGAATCTTTTATTTATACATATATAGTTATTTTCCTAACAAGTGCAGAAAGTCATTCTTTCGAACGACGCGAAGCGGGAGTTCGGCAAGCAGTCGAGTGCGGAAAAGAGACTTTCTGCAAGAGTTAGGAACAATATTTTTTCTAAGAGTCTTAAAAAAATTACCAAATCTTAATCAATTAATTTAATTAATATGAAAATACATACACAAATTAATTCTTTGACAAGGTTGTCAAAACCAAACTTTCAATATAATTAGTTAGCATGACGACGATCTTGGTTTCCATGACGATGATTCAAAACGACTGTTATTGTCTACCGATTTGACTTTCGAATATTATGTCAAAATAATTTTATTTCATCGAATTGTCGCGTTAATTTCATTAAAACAGGAACACAATAAGATATATTTGAAATAAATTAGTAAATAATATCTAAATATTAGTTTATTTAACATATTACATATTATACAGTTACATATTAACATATCTAAATTAAAACGCGTGCGGAAAAGTAAAAACCGCGTGCGGAAAAGTAACACGCGTGCGGAAAAGTAACACGCGTGCGGAAAAGTAACATGCGTGCGGAAAAGTGAAACTTTCTAAACTAAAATGCGTGCGCGAAAGTAGACATTTTTGCACGCTCGTTGAAAAAAGTCTATTTGGTTGTGAAACACCAAAAAAGCTAATTACCAGTATTTAATATTTCCTCTAGCTTCATTAACCCTTACAGTCCAGGAACCGAAGCTTTTCACCTCGCAATTTTTACAGAATGGATCGATTTTCTTAAAAATTTGAGAATAAGTAGTGGAAAGTTCCAGGATCAAAATCGACATGATGCCGAAAGGAGCTTTTACCATGGGGGTGGTTGCCACCCCATCTCAGGGGTTGAAATGTTTAATTATATTTTGATATAATATAATTAAACTTTAAACCAAATAAAATAAAGTAAACTTTATCTTTTCGAACGCCTGCATATTATTTAAAAAAATGGTGGAGGTTTTTACAAAATCCTTAGAACTGAATTACAAAAAAACGGTAACTAAAAAATGGGAAAATAATGTTGAAAACATTTGAAAGTAGTACAACTGGATGAACTGTTTAGTGGTTAAGGGTTAATAAAATGACAGAAGTGGTGAATTTGCTTTGTGCTGACACGCTGATTTTTGAATTCAATTACAACTTAAAATTATTTCAAACTTCAAATCGATTCCTTGTTTAGAGTAATACTCATCCTGCATTATTGCTGAACTTAAAATACCATCTAACAAAAGCAAATGTATAGTATATATGTTACAGTTCAAGTTGATTCTCAGCTGGAGTTGACTTTTCCTAGTTCGAGTCAACTCCAACTGAAACGAGCAGTAAAAGTTGATTTGAAAAATTTAAATCAACTTTTACTAGTTGAAGTTGACTCTTCCTAACTCTTGTTAGTAAAAGTAGTTTATACAATTTATACGAGTATAATCTCACGTGCATTTTTGATTAGTGTGCGTTTCTTTGTTTTGACCGTTTTAACTACTTATTAGTCCTGGCTTTAACGTCGCCCCCGTTAGGTAAATTATTCTGATTCGATTTTTTTGCACAAACTTACTCAAATAAATACATTCTTATAACAAATACACAGTGTCATGCGGTACCGCGTTCGAAAAATTGTTAAACCAATTTTTGTTAACCAAATTCACAAAAATAATTCTTATCTACTGTACCTCATATTATGTATAAGTTTTTATTGTGTGAAAATTGTAAATATAGATAGCAGTATATGAAGGGTTTAAAGTGTGCCTGAAGTAATAATGTATTTTAAATCGGATTTACTTTTTCGCACTGTTTTTTAGCTTAGCACTCTTTCATATAATCAAATATCCTTAACTTTCGCCTTGTCATGGTGATGACATGTGAGCAATAAATTACAAAAAAAGTTATGACAGTTTTGTGGTTTGACAGTGAATTTTTAAATGTCAAAGTTCTAAAAAATTGTAAAATAGGAATGTATTCCAGTGACGAAGTGTTGCAGTTTTTTATTTGTTTTTTGGTAGATAAAATATTGTATGAAACTGTGCGTGAAGTACTTTTTGCGCACTTAGGCGATGTATAGCACTCGGCCCGCTCGTGCTCTAAACATCGCGTGCGTGCACAAAAAGCATACTTCACGAACTGTTTTATAAATAACTAAGTATTTCACTCCGGACAAATTTTTTTATTTTGGTCATTCGGAGCAAAAAAGGTCTCGTGATTTTTCTCTAAAATTGCTAGTTTTCGAGTTATACGCGATTTAAAAATTTGAAAAATGCGAAATGACCATTTTTAAGGCTTAATAACTCGATTAAAAACTATTATTATGAAAGTCAGAAAGTCACCTAATCAAAGTTTGAAGCCCCTCCTACAAGATCCTGAAGAAATTTTTGTCATTATTTTATTACTAAGCTGTTATTTTTATTATCAACAATGAGCGCTAAAAGTGTATTGAGGCGGCCGTCAATGTGAGTGCGAGTAAGGTCCTCCATTCCGACCGTCCAATGGTGCATCTCAGTCGCACTCACATTGACAGCCGCCTCAATACACTCCTAGCACTCATTGTTAATAATTAAAAATAACAGCTTAGTAATATAATAATGACAAATATTTCTTAAGTACTTTGTAGGGGGATCGTTAAAATTTGATTTGGTGACTTTCCGACTTTCATAATAATAATTTTTAACTGAGTTATTAAGCCTTGAAAAAGGTCATTTTCGCATTTTTCAAATTTTAAATCGCGTATAACTCGAGAACAATAAATTTTACAGAAAAATCACAAAAGACCTCTTTTGCTTCGAATGACCCAAATTAATGATGTAAAAAAGTGTCCGAAATGATTTTTTTTTGTGAATTTGTTTAAAAAAATTGTTTAAACAATTTTTCGATTACGGTACCACCTGACACCCTGTGGATTCGTTATAAGGACCTCTTTTTGAGTAAGTTTGTGCAAAAAAATCGAACTCGAATAATTTACCTAACGGGGGCGACGATAAAGCCTGGACTATAAATATCACAATTTGAACATAATATACAGTAACATTTAATTTCTAGATTCGGTTGTTTGTGTGAATCAACTTTTATTAAATGGCATTGGGAAGAGTATACTTTAACTAGTTGGAGTCTACTTTTACTAGTAAACGTTGAAAAAAATCTTCATTTTATATTTATAATCAACTTTTACTAAAACCAGCCGTTTGAGTCGACTCGAACTCGAACTAGGAAAAGTCAACTCCAACTGGATAATCAACTTGAACTGTAACATATATACTGTATTTAAAAATTATTTGAACTGAGTAAAACACGAAAGGGGCACACTAATTACTATCAAATAAACATGAATCGTACAGACAGAATGTCAGTAGTAACGGCTATTCGCACTATTTGGAAAAGCCCTGAACCGCCTAGGCAATAACCATTCAATCACGTTTGACAGATTTGTCAGTTGCTCGTGTGCTCGTTCCATGGTCTGGTGGCCGTCGGACAAAAGAATGACGATGGCGCAGTTTATTGGACGGTATGTCACACATAGGGAAGAAAAAAGATGTCGAGGGTAACATTTGTAGAATGGAATTGCGGTGGGATGCCAGATGGGCAGTGAATCGTAAATTGCGATCGACGTTTCTATCAATCAATCAATCAAAAAAAAAGTGGTGAAATTTGCTGAACCTTACCTTTATATCTGAGTAAAACGTTTATTGGTATTAAGGTCTAATAAAAAATCAAATATATTGTAGGTAATTGAAAGGTAAGTAGTAATTTTATCCACACTGAGAAAAGGGAATAGTTAAACTTTTCGTGACTATAAATTTTTTTAAATATTTTTAAATTATTATTTATTATTTCTCTTATTATAAATTCGTTTATTTCAGTGCTCTACAATTGTGGGTCACATTTTTTAGAGCTTTATAGGTTAAGGAGCGATAGTAAGGGAGCAAAGTATGCTAAATGTGCAGTCACTCGAGCGTTATGGGGACCTATTGGGTTGTGAAGAGTAGGTCCTAAATCCAAAAAAAGTTAAGTAAAATTTTTCATTTTATTGGGCGCTTACCAATTTTTAATTTAATTTTCCATTTCCAACAATTGTTTTTTCCTATTATAACGCCATCTATACATAATTCGAAAAAATGTTTCGAATAAAAGTTACTTATTTTTAAATAAGGAATCCAAATCTGCAATCCAAAATGGGGGCTTCTCTTTAAGATTTTAAAGGAACTCCCCACCCCACCTCCGTGGGGGGTCGTGTTTGGTGTCATTCGAGAGATTGTTCAAAAATATTGAATAAGTGTATTTTCCAGTTTTTCGATCTGATGTTCATTTCGCGAAATATCGCGGGATTCGTATTTAAAATATTAAATTTACCCCCCACCCCTCTCCGTAGGAAGTCGTGTTTGGTATCTTTCGATAGATTTTTAAAAAATATTGAGCACATAGTTTTTAGTTTTTCGATCTGTCATTCATTTCCCGAAATATTCGCTTTTTTCTTGTGAAATTTTGGGACTCACCCATTTCCTTACGACCGGCTCAAATCGTCAGATTTTTGAAATATACACTCTTTTGCATGTACTTAACTTACCTTATCTTAATCTGACGATTTCCAGTTTTTTTAAGGATAGTTTTTTTTTCGGCCCCCCCCCTAACGAACTCCCCTGTGTTAAGAGCCAATATATGGTAGAGGTATATCTGCAGGGTACCAGGTTTCTCCCCATATGCTAATCTGACGCGCTCGAGTAACTGCAAAAATCCCCGTTTGGGCTCCCCTACCACGATGTACGTAAATAAATTAAAGCAATTTTAATAGGCATACTTTTTATCTAAACAAGTTCAGACGAAAACGTACATATCTCTGTTGGTAAAAAACCCGAAATAATCTTTCATAATTGTCAGTACAGTAAATACGTGAACCGAAGTAAAAATGACTCCAGGCAATACTGTAAGCTAAGAAAATGCCTCTAATTTTGTGATGTTAGCACAGTGAAGTGAAAGAGCTAAGAACTTTTCAATTGCGGGTATCAGGCGGCATCCAGGTTTCATTAGCCTTCTCCTATCATACAGGGCTATGCAAGAATCAACCGTCCATTCAATATCTTCAAATGAGACAAAATATTTTTGAAATTACAATCTTGGCGTAAATGATCAATGCCTCTTTCTGTTTTTCGATGTTCCTCTATTAAGTTATCGTTCCTTGTTCCCTCTCTCGCCGACGAAGTGAGTGCTGAAATACTAAAGTTTTTGTAGGAAGAAGGGTTTAGAGCATTGCCTACTCTCATCAACAGTATTTAGTGATGAGCGAGACTGGTCTTGGTCTTGCGGTCTTGGTCTTGGTCTTGCAGCAAGACCAAGACCAAGACCAAGACCGCATTTTGGTTGCAAGACCAAGACTAAGACAAAGCTTGCAAGAACAAGACCAAGACCAAGACCGAACCTTGCAAGACCACGCAAGACCAAGACCAACCTGCAAGACTCTTGCACTTTTTTGAGAAAAATTGGTTTTTATTATTTAACTTTATTTTTTTAGTTCAATAATATATACTGACATTGTAAGAAACCTTAAACAATATCGAATTTTTAAAATACATAATATTTTGGTTATATTTTTAAGTCGTTTTGATTAAGTCAAACGGTTTGCATTTTCTCAACCTTCAAAGTGTTCAGAAGGCAAGTTTTCAAACGGCGACAGTTCAAGGACAATTGAAATTACTTAAAAGACAAATAATATAATGATAGATAGGGTAATCCATTAAAAAAAAATGCAATTAAAAACGGTTTTTATGTACCAGTAGTTTTCGCTTTTTTGTCTAATAAAAATACTGACACTTATTTCAATTCTTTTCGCATAAAAATGTAGGTCGTTAAATTTAAAATGAATACAAAAAATATCATAATAGATTTTGAAAAGGGATTCACAATGCTGTGAAAGCATTGTGGCCTGAATAAAAAATAACTGGTTGTCGAATGTAATGTGTCAAGCTTGGTATCGCAAAATCCAAAGCTTAGGTTCAGTTTCTGAATATAATGACAAAAATTCCGATACTGGGAAATTTTTAAAATTATTTTTTGGATTAATTTTTTACAATCAACGAAAGTTGGAAGTTGAATTATTTGTGAAAATACCGGATGACAAATGTGTAAAGAATTTTACTGATTTCATAGTTGAAAACTACATATTTGGAGGAATCTAGGTTTTCCCCAGAAAGGGCCAGTAGTACAAATAGTATGTGCCGCACTTGAAATGCATGCGCATCATTTCAGTGTGTTTTAAATTCTAGTTTTTACTACCCACATCCGAATATTTTCAACTTTTTAAATGTCATAATGGGTATTCAATCCAAAAATATGTGAAAATAAAAAGTGCGAATAACTCGTGTTACGAGAGCAATGTAGTTTAAATAAAATTAAAGAACTGCAAGATAACAAATTACAGAATTAAGCGTTTATAACTCCCCATTAGGTTTAGTTATTATGTTATAGTATTAGGTCTATAAATAGGTATGGTACATATGTACGTATTTACTAAAAAGTATGTTTTAGTTAGTTTATAAAAAAAATTAATTATATTAAATAATGATTAAATAGAGTAAAAAATATTTGATTTTTGTGTTCTCTTAAAAAAATTTAATTTATGTTCTTAAATTTGACCCTCGTAGGATATATACTACAGTGTTCGAGTGAAATGAGCAGATCATTATCTGTTAACAACTATTAACCGTTTATCCCTTTTCGTAAAATTCGTGAATTGAAGGTCCCCGACCATCTGTGGCACATTTGAAAAGCTCTTTTTCTTTAATATTTTATTAAAATACAGGGGCAATAAACAATAATCCAGACTCAAGACGTGGTCTGAAGGCAGGCGGCAGGTATCGACAGCATGAAAAACACAACGTGACACAACCGAAGGCCGGCAATTGCAACAAGGGTTGTAAATGCAGGTTTTTCCTACTGATAAACATTACCATTATAAAAATATACTCTAATCTCTTTATATAGAGAGAAATAATTAGGTCATTAGGTGAATGTATAATGTTAAAATTGGTATCCGTTTGAAACTACATTCTACATTCTGTTAAAATTTTAAAGCAAAAAATATAGTTTCATTCTTCATTTTATTCGAAATTGTTTGGTTCAAATTATTACTACCAAAAAAGCAAGACCAGCAAGACTCTTGCAGCAAGACCAAGACCAAGAACAAGATTGGCTAGTGCAAGACCAAGACCAAGACTGCCTTTTAGCTGCAAGACCAAGACCAAGCTTGCAAGAACAAGATTAAGACCAAGACTAGCCTGGTCTTGGTCTTGTTCTTGTTTTGCTCATCACTAACAGTATTTATAACACTGAGATAATCATAACTGATTGGCTTGAGCGTAGGCGCAAAATTTCTGACCAATTCGTTTTAAGTGCGTTAATTTTTTTTGAGTCCTGAAAAACCTAATAAATATTTTTGAAAAATTTAAACGCAAAATGAAAGACTACATTATTACCGAGGACCGAAAGTCCCTTAGAATAAACAAAGTTTTTTTAAATGCAATATTTGAAATTAAAAATTACACTCAATGTTCTTTTTTTTCTTCACCCCTGTAAGGTTTTCAGGGACTTTGGTTCTATCTCCTCTCCATTAAGAGAAAGCAGACCTTGATCTATATCATAATCATGACTAATACATACCAGAATACAGAATATTAGAGGAAAGAATTAATAATGGAGCTGAGTGGCTTGGGTAGAAAAGAAGCCTTGTTCAGTATTGGCTGTGAGTTTCGACGGTAGCGCTCTCTCGCGGTTTGAAATTTGTACTTTTCTGATAAAATTGGTATATGTGAAATATACCAAACGAGAAAAATAGATATTTATCCAGAAAAACAAAAATTATGAACTGAAATATTATTGTAACCTGATTACTGAACGAATAGACATAATTAGTAGTAAAAGTAATTATGTTTTTTTATTTTATTCATTATAATTTTAATAGTTAATATATAAATTCGTGCGACTGGATGACTGTGGAACTTTATGTGAAATTTAGAGGTTAAATCTGTTTTAATTGGCTGTGGGTTTCGTCGGTAGCGCTCTCTCGCGGTTTGAAACTTATACTTTTCTGATAAAATTTTTCAAATTCAATATACAAAACTGCCACAACAAGCGCTGGCGAAAACTGTCAAATCCCATCTACTCATCTGCTCACAGCGAATACAAGTACTGTTACAGAGGTATTTTTTTTTAATGGCATGGACTTTATGTCATTCAGCCAGTCACAACATGAGTATTAGTGTCATGTGTAGTGTGTATGTTGAGTAAGTCTCTTGTTACTTTGCAAAGTCGACGTCATTGTCTTTGCAAAGAGACGCTAATTGTATCCGAACGTCTGCGGTCCCTCCGGTGAGTACCGATCCCACAAGGACAGAAACTATATTCATTTATTAATTTATAATAAATGAAAAATTTCTGACCCTGGTGAGATTCGAACCCACAACCTTTCGGATTTTTTCGATCCAAAGGCAGGCGCTCTTACCACTGAGCCACGGAGGGGTCGTTACAGAGGTATAAATCAAAATTTATACACCTGCGTATTTGATTTTAAAAAGACTTTGACAAAGTCTGACAGAACAAAATGTTAGAGATATTAAAAACAGCTGGATTGGACTATAAAGATTTATAAATTTAATATACTTACAAATCTTTATTGGCATTAAGTGGCAAGAATAAAAGTTGAACAAGAATTGACGGATAAAATAAATATAAAAAGAATAGTGAGACAAGGATGTCTGCTTTCGCCTGTACCATTTAACTTGTATTCAGAAAAAATATTTTAGGAAGCTTTAATGAAGACAACAGAATGTATTATTGTGAGTGGTGTAACGGTGAACAATATTAGATATGCCGTCAATACCTTAGTGCTAGCCAATTGTAGTGAAGACCTTCAAAATCTAATGAACAAAATTGACCAGACTTTTGATCAGTATGGATTAAAACTCAAAGAAGAAAACTACATATATATACATATATCCTAGTTAGCAGATAAAGTTACATACATAGGATAACGGTATACAGTAATGAGCGTGCTCATAACCGGCAAAATAACGGAAACGATGGAAAAGATAATACACTGAGAAATAAAAAGAGATGAAACGAGTAGAGGTGTAAAATTGTCGATAGGAACCTATAAATTTACATTACAATACATAGTTTCCCACCTTTAGAAGTCTGTGACAGTTGTCATACTCCCCCGATACGTCTGAAGGTGGGAAACTATGTAATGCAATGTAAATTTATAAGTTCCTATCGATCATTTTACACCTCTACTAGTTTCATCTCGTTTTATTTCACAACGTATTATGCTTTCCATCTTTTGCGTTATTTTGACGGTTATTAGCGCGCTTATCACTGTAGAAGTCAGTTATCGTTATATACATTTGACTATAATCAAAACTTACAATATTAAAATTGATTAAGATACAGTTACCTTACCATATAGCCAGAAACAGTTGATATTATGTAATTGGTCCTTACCTGAAACAATAAAAACATGTTGAAACAAACAGAAATAACGGAAAATATGTTAAAAAATATTTATTTATTATTTATATTTATTTTTTTGCAATTACTTATTTAATTGGCATTTGTACATGTTCTTGCTTTTTATAATTTTGATAAACAATATTGCTAAAATGAAAGTAAAGATGAAGTCTGTTAGAATTGTTTAAAAAAGAATAGTCCTAATTGAGACAGTCACCAGATGTCACCATCATTTCTGTCAGGGTTGCAATGGCACGCGTAACTACGATAAATCCAAAATGCATAGACACCAAGTTGGATACGACCCTATTAAAAAAATTATATTATACATTATACATATAATCCATTTCCACTCTCCTTTATTGTCCTATAAATGGTTCTTCGTGAAATGTTTTCATTCTGAAATATTCGACAGATTCCAGCTTTGGGTATCCGCCCAACGAACTTAAGATACTTTTTCTTATTTCTAATTTATACGACATCTTAAAGCGAAAACTTCAAAATAAATACATCTCAACCGACAGTAGACACAGCAAAAAAAGTTTTGATTTCAAAACCACTTGATATTATTTTGTTTTTGTTAAAATTAAAGCCAATGAATTTTGTGCCAAATCCACAAGGAAATAATTTTCCTGTAGCTGGCTGTATACCATTAATGACAAAAAATGTTATTGGAAAATCCCTTATAAAAGGTATATAATTTTATTAAAATCTCTTCAAGGGCTACATCATATCACAGAACGTTTCGATATAAAAATATCATCATCAGTGCTAGAACAGGTTAATCACATGTATTGCCACTAAAAATACCTGGGAAACTTCAAATGGTATAAAAATGTGTTAAATTTACATTGTTAATTAAAATTCCGAACCATGGATAAAATTGATATAGGTCTAAGGCTCATGCATAAGGGCCATATCTTTATCAATTGCATCCATCGTTTGGAATAGTAATTAACAATGTAAATTTAACACATTAGGTACCATTTAAAAGGTTTATACCCAGGTACTTTTAGTAGCTCAGCATGTGATTAACCTGTTCTAGCACTGATGATGATATTTTTCCAGCCGTGTCAATCTGTCCAATCTCCTGGTCGTAGATCTCTCTCAGACATTGCTTTCTGGATTCCGCTTATCCAGGTAGTTTTCGGTCTGCCCCTTTCCTTTATTTCCGGGGGTTACCATTCCATTATCAGCTTTGGTAGTCGATGTTCCTTCATTCTTTGTACATGGCCATACCAACAAAGTTGTTTTTGTTGGACTTCTTTTATTATGTTTGTTTTCCTATTCATAATATCTCGTACTCGTTCATTTGTTATATGTGAGACGCTGGAGATGCAGGCCCATTTTCGCCAGAAGTCTGTTCTGTTCGCTTATTCAGTTACCAGGTTTCACATCCATACAGTACCACGCATTTAAAAATGCTATTATATAGACGTGTTTTTTTCTTTTGATATGGTTTTTGACCAAAGTAGTGAGTTCAAAGTCCTATTACTTTCTTTCCTTTCATAACTCTTTCCTCTATTTCTAATTCTGTCCTTCCACTTTGTTGGATTCTAGTTCCAAGGTATACCTAATCAGAGCTTGGGTCGATGATAACCATATCATCCTCTAGTTGTATTTCATTTGTCTGTCCTCCTATACACATATATTTTTGGTTTTCTCTATATGAACGTATAGGTCCCATTTTTTGTATTCTCGAAACAGCCGGTTTGTCATAAATATTAGATCATCTTTATCCTGGGCAATCATCACCTGATCGTCAACAAAATGCAGTGTGTATAGTGTTGAGTCATCGTTTAGCTGTATCCCCGTTCCAGAACATGATTTCCGCCACCTATTCAAGACCTCATTTATATAGATTTTAAACAGTGTTGGCGATAAGCTGCATCCCTGTCGTCTTCCCTATTCATCAAGAAGTCATCGGATAATCCGTTGTTGATTTTTATGTTTGCTTGGATGTTGTTATAGAATTTTGGCACTGCTTTTATTAAAGTTATATTAATAGGGGATTTTTCCAGGACTTGCCATAATTTACAAAGTGGTACGGTATAGTATGCCTTAGTTAGATCGATGAATAGTAGATGTATTTCTCTGTCTCTGGCTACTTTTTTTCGTTGAGTTGGTTGGTGTGACGATGTGGTCGATGCAGGATCTTCCTGCTCGGAATCCTGCTTGCTGTTCGATCTCAAAGGTGCATATTCATTTTCTATTCTCTTTCATATTGATTTTCTATTTTATATTTCTATTCGATCTCTAAAGGTGCATATTCTTTTTAGAATAGCTCGAGACAGAGACAGTTTCGCCATGTTAATAGCCAACGTCAAGGGGACTTGATAGGGCACGTTAAGAAGGAGAATTCATTTTCTATTAGAGATTTTAAAGTTTTTCCATATAATCTGATAAATGTGCTGTTTACAGTAATACTGGATAGTTCTTGTAGTCTACCTTGTTACCCATTTTGTGTTTTGGGGTTATCAATCCTGCTTTCCAATTTTCTGGTATGTTTTCTCCATTTGTGTAGTTGTTGAAAATTAAGGTTATTAATTTGATCAATTTTGAAGTTCCATTTTTTTAAAGTGCCGCTGGGATTCCTTCTGGACCACATGCTTTTTTATTTTTTTTTTGGGATTTAATCATTCTCTCAATGAATTCGTCATTTAATTCTACGTCTTGCCATTTAAATTGTAGTGCTTTGGTGATGTATTTATGTATTCCTGTCTATTTTCTTGAAGTTTTTCTATGTAGTAGGTTTTTCACTTCGTTAAATCAACAATTTGAAGGTTTGTATTATTTTATATTATCATTTGTTAGATTTCGAATAAACCTTCAAGCTTCTGAAATTATATACCTCTTATAAAAAATTTTTCAATAATTTTTTTGTGCCAAAACTTTTAGGACATGCCTTAATGTTTTGAAAGAGTCTAAAAACAAAGTTACAATTTTTAATAATCATAATTAACATGAGATATTATCTCTAGCATAATATTTAAAATTTTAATCAGAACTAGGTACATTATACCAGATTACTTCGCTTGCGGGTTCAAGCCAAACTCTAGCTAATTATTTTCATTGAAACTTGAAGACAAGTAATTTTCTGGCTCCAATTTAATTACTGAGCGTTGAAAACTTTGTTTGGGAGTTTCCAGATTAATTTCCAGGCATTTTTACCGAAGTTTTATTCATATTGTAAATGATTTTTTATCAAGTTGTCGTGCTTAATAAAACTTTGTGCGTGGAGATTGACCAATTTAAATTTTAACTAAGAACGCTTCCATTTCCGTTAAGGAAGATTTATATTTATGAAAGAAATTCCTTTTGAAAAGATACTTTTCAACTTTTTATAAATTAAGAGTTACTGTTTATTTCTGAGCTGTTTATATATTACAGCAATTAGAAAGCCTCATTAATTCGATCCTAAGATTGATCGACCTAAACCTTTAACTGCCCGCACATGAACACCACAAGAGAATACACTTGAAAACAGCGGTTTTGTTTATTTTTTTAAATACACTTAATTGTTTGTTCTAAACCATATTCTGAGTTTTACATCGATTGTCGATCGGTAAGAACGTTCTAGCATACGCTCTACGCAGTGACACAGGTGTTTGTACATAGGTTATTTGATTCTGATTATTAATTATAAATATATTAGATTGTGCTTAAAAGGAAGACTACTTACTGTAAGTACATTTTACTTTTCTGGATTTTTGTACCCCGGATTTATGTCTGGGGAAAACCATTCCTGCACCAGCAGTGGCGGGGGACCACCCCCGGATGATTTCAATAAAGTTATTAGATTCAATGTCCTTGTTGAGGATATTATTGTACATGAAGATATTAATATAAGTTCATGTATAAACAATAAAAATAATAATCAATTAAATAAATTATCTGCTACCGACTTGACAAAAACTTGGAATCAGAAAAAAAACTCATATTGTGAGAAACAACATCTATTAAATGAACTTTTAATATAGATTTAAACCTAACGATTTGGGACCATTTCAAGTTTTTGTTGAACACGTACAATTAAATATTAGGCCATTGCACCCGATGAAATTGGGTGAAAAATTATTAATGCGTTAAAAGAATAGGATCAAAATATTACTGAAATTCAGCCCTATTGTGTAACTTTTAACAAATCGAATAGAAATGACCAAGTCGAATCGTAATTACCCAAAATCGGAATGTTTGATATCTATCGCGTCATTTTTGTGTTTGGATTGGTATTCTGTAACTCATATCGTAATCGAAACCTCTGACTTCTATTTCACGCGGTTCTGAGGTGGTGGCAACCCCGCATTAACCAGAGAAATTATTGTTCTGTGACTGCATCTAAATTTAAAATTTGACACCGTTGCCATATCCTCAATGTTTTCATACTTTCTTCATACTATCCTCAAGTTTTGAAAAGTAAATAAAGTATTAGTGTAAATACTGGATGCAAAAAGCTCAAAAGAGGATAAATGGTTTTAAATTAAAGTTAATTAAAATTGATATAAAAAAAGATAAACTGATAAATAAAAAAGATAAGTGAAGATAAGAAGTATAAATGGTTTTAAATCAAAGATATTTAAATTGATGTTATTAATGCATTATTATTAATCTAAAATTTAAAATCGATATTACTAATAATATGCAATCTTTAAGATTCGATTAGAGCTGAAATAACTGCTAAACAACTTTTCCCAAAAATGGCATCTTTTCTATAATTTGTTCAGACTATGAGCGTTGACTGATAAATATACAAGTATACTGGCATTGTTTAAGAAAGGAGTCTAGTTATACAATGATACTGGTATAATATATTTATCCATCAACGCATCAGAAGTCTATCGTATGCTATTCTTGTACATTATACCGTTGATTGAAATTGTACAAGAAATAACTAACAAAATTATGGCAACACTGCGAGGGGCAAACGTTCATTCATGTGCCAAGCCAAATAGCAAAGCAAATAAATAAGGTTAGGTCCAAGGTCCAATTCATACTCGTACAACATGTCTAAATTAAATATATAATTACAAATAACACCACATACTAAAAATTACGCAGCTAAAAAAGGTACAAACACTATAAATAATTATAAAATAAGTAGTAATCAATTATTTTTATATATAAAATATAAACGTCAAAACAACACAAAATGCGCTTGCGTCAACCACAATTCCGATAATCGAAATCTCATTTCGACAGGATAAATGCTGTCGAAGTGATTTCTATTCACGATTGTAGAGATTCCGAAGTAGTTATGGAATACGGATTTGGACTATTTCTATTCGACTTGGCCACTTCTATTCGATTTTACTGACTTCTATCATCGAAATGAGTTACAGAATAGGCGTGATTAGTACGGTTGGTTGCAATCGTATTAAAAATTGAGATTGTAAAATTTGGGCAGTATTGCCAATAAATTGATTAAAGATCCATTCTTTCAAAAAAATAATTGACTTGCTTATATTCCCGGTCATCTTATAGAGAAACGTAAAACGTGGGTTAGCTCGTTTAGTTAATATTTCTTATAGCGAGGAGGCTCTCCTACAAATTATTAATTCTAATGTACCTATTAAAAAAGTAAAACGCATGACTAGAGTTATCCAACAAGATAACAATATCAGACGGGTTCCCAGTCAAATGATCATTGTTACGTTTGAAGCAAAATTGGTTGTAGTTTATTCTTTGGCTGCATCCATGTAAATTTATGGATTTCTTTGTGCTGGATAAATCCATTAAAAATCTTTAAGTCTAAGCTTTGGCACAAGTTATTCACCATTGTTATTTACTCCTTCTTCTCCATACCTGAATATTTTTACAAATTTTGCCATATTCATTGTTAGACTCGTTTAATCATATTCCGCTCTTGAACATTCGTATCTTATAATTTAGATCGGCTTCATAATTTGCAATGACCATTCGGTAATTCTTCTAAAAAGCTTTTTTTGTCCTACCATTATTTCCATATTCCTACATTTTCTCACCGTCCCACATTTCTTTAGGGATCTGTCTAGATAAATGTTAAGTAAAGTGGGTGATAAAAGACATCCTTGTCTTAAACCTCTCGGTGATTTTCTATTTTAATTCTTTCGTACTTTGCTTTATAGTATTTTTCCGTAGACCTAAACAATACTGGACTTATTTTTAAATATTCCATTTTCTTGAACAAATGTGAAATTAGTCCAATGTCAGTAGCTTTCTCCAGATCTATCAAGGTTACACGATTTTCTTTTTTTGTTGAACTTTTCTAGGGCTATTTTGAATGTGTAGATATTGTCAACAGTGGATCTTTATTAGGTTTTTATTAGGTTATCATCGGTCTGGAATATAATCTGCCAATGGAAAATATTTAGAATAATCTTATCATTTTTTTATCGATTTTTGTGCCTCTTCTTTCTATGCACTGAAGTGATCAGCGTCAAGTAGCTTCAGTGATTCACATCGAATCAGCTCTGGGTTTCCATATTCCTCCTGGAGTTCTAGATGTTTTAAATTTCACACTTTCAAACGCTTTTAATTGTTTCATCGATGAGACTTATTCCAAAAAATATTCATTTTAAATAGTTCGGGGGATTTATGACAACCATTAATTTATTCACTTTTTTTTTAATTTTGTTTTTTTTTTGTAGTTGCGAAACTTTTTAAGGTTTAATAGAACCTGGTTAGCATTTGTTTTATATTAAGCTTATGCCAAAATGCACGATAGGACTTTGCGAGTTTGTGTAAATGACGTCATCTCGACCGCCCAATTAGTTTAAGAGATGGCTTTGAACTAATTACTCACACTACGTGATCCAGAGGCTCAGGACATCAAAGGACCGTTAACCCTTTGTATTACTGTCCTCAAACTGTGAAACTGACTATGGGATATCTGTTGCTTATTAAACGAAACCGACTAAAGCGGCAGTCGCGAGAAATTAAAATATTTAAATGTTTTGTTTACAATGCATATTCGTTAAAAACGTTTTTATTTCAATCCAAACAATGTACTTTGAACTATTTGCGCTTTGAAAATGTTTGCACCACAGATTTTTTGACGCATTTTAAAATGAATGTTTTACAATTATCTGAATTTCAATTTATCCAACTGTTTCGACATTGTTCATAAAAATGTTAATCCATATAAATTTCCAAATAATGTAACTATTGTAGTACATACATATATTGTAGTAAGCATTTATGTGTTTCTTTAAATTTGGTTTTTATTTTTCTCTACCGTTTACTTACATACTGAGGACGTTTAAGTACGAGTGGATTCATTTTCTTGAGAGTGGGCTATTCTAGGAATAAATCCCAAAAGAGGTCGATTTTTATTTTAAATTATAATTTTATGACGTAGATATTATACTAGTGACGTCTTCTACCTAGGCATGATGACGTAATCGATTATTTTTTAAATGAGAATATAGGTCATATGCTAGCTCATTTGAAAGGTTATTCAATTCTCTATTCAATAATATAAACAAGATAATTTCATTCATTGGAGATTCTGACCAATAAAAAGCTACAGAAATAAAAATTAAACTGATAATTTTTGATAATATCCCGTCGTCAAGTATATTACGTCAATATATTCAGTGACATTAATGACAATTAATGTTTTAAAAATTATAAAAGTGATAACTTTCAACCGTCAAATATTTATAGCATCTGTGTGTTTAATTGTACATACTAATTTGTACTTAGATAAATAAATTACAATAAAATCTTGGTTTTGAACAGTTTTATTCATGAAATAATCGCAACAAATTGCACTCGAACTCTGAAATTAATATAGAATTTTAGAGCTCTTGTGCAATTACTACTGATAATTATTCCTACAGGGTAGCAAAAAAATGATTTTTGAAATAAATAATTGACGCCAAAAGAAGTATGCACCTATGTAATTTATTTAAATAAATTAGATTTTACTGCTGTTAAAAACCGAAAAAAAAAAATGAAAAATGTCTATGGAATGGAATACAAAGATGAATGAAAACAAAGCTCCTGGATCAGACGGAATTATTTTAACATATGGCGCAAAAAATCTGGATTATAGTATAAATAGGCTAGTAGAACTGATTTGGAAGCAGGCAAAACTACCAGAAGACTGGAAGGTAGGTATAATTTGTACCTTTTCACAAGAAAAGAGATCAAACAATTTGTGATAACGACAGAGACATTACCCTGCTAAACGTAACATGCCAAAAATTTGACTACATTTTTAACAATCAACTATCGGGATATTGTGAAAGCATAATAAGCAAATACCAGTTTGGGTTTCGCAAAGAAAAGTCTACTATCCATCAAATATTCCTTCTAGGGCAAGCTTTGGAAAAACATATTAGTTTGGAATAGATACTCATCATTTGTTTGTGAATTTTAGTTATACAGAACTGTAATCAAGTCCGCACTCACTTCAGAAACGCGTCACGCGTCAGAAACGATGACAAAAAGTGATGAAGAACGTTTAGGCTGTTTTGAACCACGGTTATTAGACTTTATTACGGTTGTCTTGTCCGACGGTGGTGGGGAGATTTATATTTTCGACTTTACGTCACAAGAGTTTACATTCCCATATTTTTAAATGCTTTTCGATCATTGAATGTGTGTTATTGTGTATATATGTGTATTATTTGTGTTATTATGAAATAATTAGACAAATAGTACACATTCTATCTTATACCGGGTGGTGAATCGTAAAAAGGGCCATAGGAAACTCAATGTAAAATTCTGAATTGTTGAACTCCTGCTTCCCTAATTCTTTTACATCAAAAGTCATGAGAGAATACTTGTAGAGAATTAAAATATGTATTAAAATCAAAAGTTAAAATTGTTTTACGATTTAAATGCATTCCAAAATTTTGAAAAATATGATACATTTGCCACAATAGGTATGCGTGTAAAAGTAAGGCCACACGTTACTATTTAACTGACAGTGCTCACACCATTGACTGAATAAAAAAATCTTTATTATTAATACTTTCTCCACAACTGAGGGTATCTTATCAACTGTATTGTTTTTAAACAATAGATGATAAAATAAAAATATTGACAGTTCAAAAATTAGAACATTATTGCATTGTGTGTGGCCTAAGTTTGGGCTGAAAACTAAAATGTATTACATTTTTACAAAATTTTGGAATATGTTTAATTACGTAGACCAATTTTAACAGTTATTTCCAATACAGATTTCAATCCTCTACAAATAGTTTCTAATGTCTTTTGATGTACAATAATTATTAGGGAAGCTGGAATTCAACAGTTCAGAATTTTACATTGAGTTAATGCAAAATTTTGACGCATGTCAAAATTCTCAATGTGTTTTAATTGTATTCATTTTTTTCGAATCCTGAGAAAACTAATAAATATTTTTGAAAAATTTAAACTCAGAATGAAAGACTACATTATTACCGAGGGCTGAAAGTCCCTGAAAACTTCTATAATGTTTATTTTAATAAGTTACAGGGCTGAAAATAAAAGAGAAGTGTGATATTTAATTTCAAATATTTCATTCAATAGAATCTGCTTGTTTATTCTAAGGGGCTTTCCGCCCTCGGTAATAATGTAATCTTGCATCCTGCGTTTAAATTTTTCTAAAATACTCGGTTTTCTCAGGATTCGAAAAAAATCATATTACGATTCAAATGACAGTAAACTCTCGTGACGTAATCTCACCCTTAATGTTCATTGGTTAGTCGATTTAGGCAACCGTAGTTATGTCTAAGAACCGTGGTTTTGAACGTAAAATCCTCAGACATATTTGTCAAGGCGTGCAGGAAGAAAGATTGTCAAGTAGACGCTATAATTTTGAGATTTGTCCCCTTTATAGTGAGCCTAGTATTGGTAGGCCCATAAATAAACAGGCTGCGGTGGCTAGGCGGCATGGAGAGAATAAACGAGATGGGTAGTATGGATAATGGATAAATAATAGGATCTCACTTGTCCTCCATTTTTCTGGTATTATAAAAGCTGGAGAAACAAAATTATAGAATACACCATGAATGAAAAAATACAAAAGAAAGGCAACAAGACTTCGAAGATTATTTAGAGTAGACGGCACAACAGCAGGTGACAATGCAGATCTAAAAAATCTACAGATTTATTAGTTTGCTCTCTCATATATACCAGCTCTTCATAACTAGATAGTTGCCAACATTTTGAACAGGTTGAATTCCACTCCGGATATGGAGCAAATGATCATCTACAAGGTGTTACTAGAAGCATACAAGAAAAGAAGCCAGGAAAATTACATAGAATAATTTACTGTTAGTAGATAGATTTATCTCAGATAAAAGCAAAACTACTACAGACATGTTTCAATAATCCACAAACAAGAGTCAAATTAGACAAAATGATAGACGAGGGCATGTAGCACAAAATAAATAAATTTTTAAATACAGCACCTAGAGACTTGCAGTTTTTTACATTATGTTCAGGATGACGTCAGGAAAAAAGTCTACTATTCAAAAATGGGTGGAAATGCATAATTGCACTGTAAAATGCATAAAATGCATCAAAAATTGCATAAATATAAAAACAAAGTCAAACTCAGTATACTAAGGACCAAAATTTATTATTTGGGGGTTTTTGGGGTCACTGAATACGATTACGCAATCAGAACTGGCTCCCGGATCACCTGGTGTCCCAGGTCAGTGCAGAGACGTCATCTTCTGGAGATTCGATGGTTTTCGGCATTAAATCGATGCAAACGGATTACTCACGGGTTTAAGGGGTCACTAATTACTAATATGCCATCAGAATTGACCTCCGGAGTGCCTGGTGCCCAGGGTCGCTACTAAGGCACGTCATCTTCTGGGGTTTTGAGAGATATCGGCACTAAATTGATGCAACTGGACTATTAGGGGGGTTTTGAAGTGGTTAAACACGAATATGCCATTAGAACAGACCTCTGGATCACCTGGTGCCCAAGGTTACTGCAAGGGACGTCATCTTCTGGAGTTTCGAGTGCTTTCGGTATTAAATTGATGCAAACGGATTACTTACGGGTTTCTGGGGTCGCTAAACACGAATATAATATCACAACTGATCTCCTGTGCACCTGATGCCCAAGGTCACTACAAGGGATGTCATCTTCTGAACTTTTAAGAAATTTCGGCATTAAATTGCAGCAATTAAAGGCCGAAAGTTCTCAATACCCCAGAAGATGACGTGCCCTATTAGTGACCCTGGGCACCAGGTATTCCGAAGTTTAATTATGATGGCATATTCGTTTTTTTAACGACCCCAAAACCCGTAAGTAATCCGTTTGCATCAATTTAATGCCGAAATATTTCGAAACTCCAGAAGATAACGTCCCTTGCAGTGACCTTGGGCACCAGGTGATCCGGTGATCTGTTCTGACGGTATATTCGTATCTAACACCTCAAAAACCTCCCGAGTAATCCATTTTTATCAATTTAATGCCAAAATCCCTCAAAACTCCACAAGAGGACGTCCCTTGCAGTGACCTTGGGCTCCAGGTGCACAGACGGTCGGTTCTGATGGCATGTTCGTGTTTAGCGAACAAAAACCGTTTCAAAAACCGTCCAGTAATCCATTCGCATCAATGAAATGCCGAAAACCTTCGAAACCCCAGATGACGTGCCTTAGTAGCGACCCTGGGCACCATGTGCTCCAGAAGCCAATTCTAATGGCATATTCGTGTCTAGCGACCCCAAAAACCCTTCAGGAATCCATTTGCATCAGTTAAATTACGAAACCTTTCGAAACCCCTGAAGTGACGTGCCCTAGTAGCGACCCTGGGCACCAGGTACTCCGGAGTTCAGTTCTGATATCATATTCGTGTTTACCGACCCCAAAAAATCCGTGAGAAATCCGTTTACATCAATTTATTGGCGAAAACACACGAAACTCCAGAAGATTACGTGCCTTAGCAGCGATCCTGGTCACGAGATACTCCGGAGTTCAATTTAATACCGAAAGCCCTCGAAACTCCAGAAGATGACGTCCCTTGCAGTGACCTTGGGCACCAGGTGATCGAGATGTCTGTTCTGATGGCATATTCGTGTTTAACGACTCAAAAACCCCCGAGTAATCCATTTTTATCAATTTAATGCCGAAATCTCTCAAACTCCAGAAGAGGACGCCCCTTGCAGCGAGCTTGCACAGGGAGTCGGTGTTGATGGCATATTCGTGTTTAGCGACCTCAAAAACCCGTAAGTAATCCGTTTGCGTCAATTTGATACCGAAAGCCCTCGAAACTCCAGAAGATGACGTCCCTTACAGTGGCCTTGGGCACCAGGTGATCCTAAGGTCTGTCCTGATGGCATCTTCGTGTTTAACCACCTCAAAAACCCCCCGAGTAGTCCAGTTACATCAACTTAGTGCTGAAATCCATCGAAACTCCAGAAAATGACGTGCCTAAGTAGCGACCCTTGGCACCAGGTACTCCGGAGGTCAATTCTGATATCAGATATTCGTATTTAGCGACCCTTAAAACCCGTGAGTAATCCGTTTGCATCGATTTAATGCCGAAAACTATGGAAACTCCAGAAGATGACGTCTCTTGCCGTGACCTTGGGCACCAGGTGATCCTGGGATCAGTTCTGATGGCGTAATCGCATTCAGTGACCCCAAAAACCCCCCAAATAATAAATTTTGTTCCTTAGTATACTGATTTTGACTTTATTTTTATAATTATGCAATTTTTGATGCATTTTTATGCACTTTACAGTTTACTTTGCAATTATGCATTTCCACCCATTTTTGAATAGTAGACTTTTTTCCTGACGTCATCCTGAACTTGATGCAAAAAACTGCAAGTCTCTAGGTGCTGTATTTAAAAATTTATTTATTCGGGTGTTTTTAGTGCTAAATGCCCTGGTCTATGACACACGAATCAAATTTCATCTTCCAAGATTCTACTACAGGTTCTTGCAGTAAAATCGTACGTTAAAATTTTGTAGAGGGACTGAGTATTTTGATAAAAATATTGTAGCCTTCTTTTTATTTTAATTTATAAAATTTTTCTCGTAGGTATTTTTGAATATCTTTGCAATTTCCAAGGCGAAATTTTTATTTAAGGTGAACACGAAAAAGTTTTGTCTTGTATATTTTATTCTCTTTGTGCCTCAGAAAAGTCTTCTGAGCTCCTTCCTTCCGGTTTTTAATCATCTACAAAGTCGCTGTACCAAAAAAGAAAATATAATATATGATACTAATATTTCCACGTTCACACCAATCCCGGGAATATGAGAAACGGCGAAAGGAGTTTTTTGTGGCTCGTTTCTTCTACAAAAACGTTTCCGACTACACTTTATATAATTTTAGTCGAGGTGGAAACAAATTACTACAAGGTGACACGTTCACACACATTTGTTATGCTCTTCATTACTTTAAATAGAATATTTCTTACTTCGGGAATTAAGTAAATGAGTGGTAGTTAACGAGAATGGCAATTTGACGCAGGTGGTGAGCACACAAACGAACCAGTGGTTTTTTATAATGCATTTGACATTAAATGATACTTAAATAAATGACTGAGAACGGCAGGGAAGCTAATTGTTTTGTATTTGTGTTGTTTTCTCTATACAGTATGGTGCAAATGAAAGGAATAAATTCGTTATTTCGTAAATCGGCACTTTAAGAAAAAATCCCAAAACATGTCGATTTTTATTTTTATTATGATATTTTGGCATATTATGTCATACTAGTGACGTCATCCATCAGGACGTGATGACGTAATCGATGATTTTTTTTAAATGAGAATAGGGATCGTGTGCTAGCTCATTTAAAAGGTTATTTCATTTATTATAATAACTCTATTATTTATACAGGGTGTCCAAATTTTTTTTGAAATTAAATTATTTGACAGAAAAGAAGAATATATGTAATTTATTTAATTCAAAATTCATTTCATTGTTGTCACAAATCAGCAAAAATATTTATATCACAAATAAACATTGCTTTTCGCTTAAATTAAATGTTCAAACTTCCAAGAGGCAGGTGGCTGGCGAGAGCTGGCTTGAACATTGAATGTAATGGAAAAGCAATGTTTGTTATTTGTGAAATAAACATTTTTTTCTATTTTTGGGAAACAGTCAAATGTATTCTGAATTAAATGAATTATACAAATTCTTCTTTTCTTTGTCAAATAATTTAATTAAAAAAATTTTTTTGGACAGCCTGTACAAATAATTGTGTGAATTGTAAATGTTTATATTACTGAATAGAGAATTAAACGACTTTTATGAGCTAGCACACGACACCTATTCACATTTTAAAAAATCATCGATTACGTCATCATTAACATCATTATGATATATATGCCAAAATATCATAAATAAAAATCGTCCTATTTCGGGATTTTTCCTTAAAGTCACCGGTTTACGAAATAATGAATTTATTCCTTTCATTTGCACCATAATGTATATCCACATAGTAGAATATGTTGCAATATTAAACTAATAAAACAATATAAAACTTTAAATTAAGTTAGCAATATTTACAGACCTTATTGCTTATAAAAAAATCATTATTATATAAACCATACTTATTAAAAAGCATACGTTGCGTGGTAAATCATCTTCCCTTTGAGAGATTAATATTGCATAGTCTACATAGCAGAGAGAGGAGCGGCACACCCCCAAAAAACCCCCTTATTTCTCGAGGTACTGGCCAAGGTGTGATAATTGGCTAATTTTTGTCATAGATTATGTTTTTGTGGGCATATTTTATGTGGGGGAACATTGTCAAAATCGCTTTTTTGTTATGTTTAACTCGCTACAACACTGTTCCATTTTAAAATTTTTTTCTGAAATTTTTATAGTATTATACATATTTCTCACCTTTCTGAAGACAATGGGACCTGATTCAAGTTTTCAGTTTTATTTTTATAAAGGGTATGAATTTTTTAAAGTAAAAGGTGCAGATTCCTGAATTGCAACGTTTAATCGCACGTTTAAAGTTGAGTGACAACATTTGAAGTTTAGCTTTTTAATCACGTTTAGTTTAAAAAATAAAGTACAAAGAAGTTTTCTGGAAAGCTTTAGATCAAAATTTTTTATAAAAAAAAGGTGCAACTTTTATTATCGACGTTGTAAAT